>NC_068944.1:7670000-7872500 GCF_026419915.1 Harpia harpyja | reverse complement strand
AAAAAGCAATGATTTTTCAGGAAGGAAGTTGTTCCTACTAAGTTCGTGGGGGCCGAAGATATAGAGGGAGAAGATGTATATTTATTTTTAAGTAGTTGATTTAGTCTTACAATTTAGCCCATAGTAAAATTAAGGGTGTAATGCAGAATTTTTGAAAGGTCCTTTGTAACATCACAATATATACTGTTTACAAGTTAATGTAAAACATTGATCTTAGCTTTGCATCATGTACTCTTTAATTTAGACAATATGAGCAGGATCAGAATTGAGCTATTCATGTCTTGTTGACATACAAAGACAAAAATTCTTCCCCAAAGCCCAGAAAACAGAGGAAAAAGAATACAACAAGATAAACAATGTTTCCCTTAACTTTTGGATATGACAATAAGTTTGCCCTAACGCCACTTTCTAATCCTCCTCTTCAGCAAGATAGTTCTGGTCTTGCATGCAAGATGCAGCTGTTCCAGATGGACTGTATTACTTTGGAAGGAGGGTTTTTGTCCTCTGCACTGTAGCAAACCAGGGTGCTTATGTGATGACTAAGCAAGGGATTTTGAAGACCAGCTTCAGACTCTTTCTTGTGAAAGCCTTGGGCTGAACCCTGTCAGAAGGAGGAATGAAACATAAAAGGCAGACCCTGGACCTCTTTCTTGGCTTCTGGACCTCTTCGCTTATGCACAGCGTGAGAACAGTAGGTGCAATAGCAAAAAAAGAAGTGATCTTCAGTTTCTGTTCCAATTTCATCAATTGGCAACATAGCAGCTTTTTTGGCTCATTATGTGCTCATGCATTTCAGTATCTAGTTAACTATGTCTTCTACTACAGAGAGATACCATGTTGCTACAGATTCACAGAATGGAGCTTTAGATCTTCTAGATCTATCACATTCCTGGAGAGGCCTCGTTTCTTCGTTATCTAAGTGCTGAGCACATTCTTTGATATCTATGCTTTCCTAATACTCAAATGACAGGAATGCATCTACTTCTGAGTTGAAAAATCTCAGGAATGCCTCAGCACCTTTCCTCCTGGCCTACTTCAATACTTAGTGATAATTCTCACACACACAGAATTAGCCACTGAAATTGCCCAATTCCAGCTGCTGGCAACTTATTCTTGTTGTACCAACTAAGCTCTTAAAAATACTTCCAGGTTGGAAGGGACCTCCGGAGGTCATCTGGGCCAACCCTCCTGCTCAAGCAGGGCCACCTACAGCCAGTTGCCCAGGACTATGTCCACATAGCCTTTGAATATCTCCAAGGATGGAGACTGCACAACCTTTCTGGGCAACCCGTACTAGTTTTCGATCACCCTCACAGTGAAAAAAGCTTTTCCGTAAGTTCAGATATAACCTCCTGTTTCAGTTTGTGCTCATTGCCTCTTGTTCTGTCACTGGGGCAACTGTCAAGTCCCATTACAGATAGAAACAGTAGATCTATTTGTAGTGTCTGCATATACAATATATAATAGGAAAAAAAGGCACCTCTACTTTTGCTCAGTACTCCCTGGTATCTACAACCTGGAGTCACCCTAGCTGATCCTGTCTATGAATCTGGTATGGGGGACTCATCTTTGTTTGGTTATTTAATGTGTCCTAGATCCTTGAAAGATCTTCTTTTGGCCATCCTTGCCTCTGAAAACTCCTGGAGGAAACAAGCATAGTAGACTCTTCCTCTTCTCCTCTTTTTTTTTGTGCTTCTTGATAGATCAATAGGTCAGAATACTATTGGTAATGCGAAATTCTGCTGATTTTTTTCTCTTCAAATTAAAACACTTCATCCACATTCTTAACTTGCTAGTAGCTTGATCTCAGATTATTCATACTATGCTTAGGAAAAACTAAGCTTGGGCATAGGAAATATGCTAATGGTTCCTTTAAAGATCACACACAATTCTTTCAGTAGTGGTCACTAAGTTTTCAGAAATGTCTTCTGTTGCAGTGGACTGGTCATATGCCAAGCATGATATTCTTGGAATTGCACCAAGCATGATATTCTTGGATTTGCTTCTACTCTGTCATCACAGCCTAAGTTATTGAGCTGGGACATGTGCTAAGACTCTGAATGGGCTTGGGTTTTCTGCCTCCAGTGAGCACCAGAGCCTGGGCAATTCTTATGAGTGGCAGGTCCAGTTCTGAGACAAAAGTCAAACTTATGCTAACTTTACAACAAATATATATAAAGATGCAGTGCTGTAGCCTGCTGAAATAACTTGAATTTCGAAATCTTAAAAGTGCCCCTAAATAGTACAGTCTTCTTTCAGATAAGTTAGTTCCCAGAGGATTAGAATGCCCAGAACATCAAAATATGAAATTTTTTTCTTTCTGTGTATCAATACATGGCCAATTTGAAACCTAGCCCCAGTGAGGGAAACTACTAGGCAGTCAGAAATGCAAGGTTAGGCTGTACAACAAATACAGAATGTAGTTATATTAAAATTGTTCTAATAACTTTGGCTTTTGTTCATTTTGTTTATTTGCTTGATATTGCAATAATAATATTGGTGTTTATTTATACACCGGACATGAGCATGCAAAAAAAAAAAAAAAAAAAAAAAGCCCCAAACCCTATGCACTAAATCCACAGGATTTAAAATAAGGAAAATAATCCAAAGTAAGAGCATCAGCTAAGGCTTTCACTTCAGGCTTAGATCATACTCTTGTATTTTGACATTACAGGAGTTTGAGATTGATGTTACATGCCACATGTGCTACAATAAGTGCAATGGAGAGAGATAAGGATGGCAGTCTTAGCTACATATTTCCATTATTTTGTGGATTAGAAATGGGCAGACCTCTAACTGCCTGATTTTGGTTAGGTCTAGAGACCAAAATACTGACAAGCATACGCGTATACACACACACACAATTTCTCACATATTTATGTCAGCAGTTACTAAGACTTGTTCAATAAAGTGTGCCCTACTAGAATCTGCAAACCAACTTTGACTATATCTAACTATTTTGACTTAAAATCTTTGAAATTGGTTGTCCACCTTTGAGAAGAGTTATGAGTTATGATGCCATTGCACTAATTGAGTTTTTAAATTTTGGTTTCCTTGATGTTTTCACAGTTAGAGGTTTTCTGGTTTTTTATTTTTGTTTTTGTTTTTCCTTTGGCTTTCATGTTAATTTATAATAAAGAACTTGTTCTCTAATTCATGGAGTTTCCTATAATCTGTTAGTCATTAGTACAACAAAATTCTCTGGATTGCCAATTTTGTCGGGACCCAGTGACCAACTGCTACAGTATTCTGCATCAAAACATGTTACTAAGCTCCATTGTGAAGATTAGTGGTGTGGCTGTATTTTTTTCAGAAGCAGCAAATGGTGTGTGTATATATGAAATAGGAGGATCTAAGTCTTTGTTTTTGATGTGGATCCTGGCCTTTAGGCACTGCTAGAATTCAAATCTGTAATAGCTCTGAACACAACATTATTATTATGCTTTGTATATAAGCAGTACAGCACAAATCTACATGAGCATTAAAGCCCTGAACTTCTGTTAATACTGATGAAAATAAGGCTCCCCAAAAGACTTTGTGGTGCAGCCTTTATGGAACCACAGTAAGAATCCACAGGCAAGGAGCAGTTGCCCTGGAGACATACTTAAATCCTTATATCATAAATCAATCCAATTGCAAATAATCTGTCTTCACATGTCAGTTATTAATTCATAGGGGTTTTTTTGTTTTGTTTTGTTTTTTAAGAATCAGAGAAGAGTGGCAGTCTAGAGAAATGTCTTTCATAAAAAAAAGTTAAAATATATTTTATTTATTCCCAAGGTGGTCATTTTAATAAGTGGCAGTACAGAAAGTCTGAAGACACTTTCAGAAAGGGTATCAAACAAGAGCTGGTATGAATTTAATTTATATTTTACACAAGCCTTGAGAGACATTCACTATTTTAATGGAGACTGAATAATTAACACTAGGGTGTTGGTGTGCCACTGAATCAGACGACCTCTTCTAATCAGTCTGTGCTGGGTGATGCTGTAATAAAAAACCAGTTGCCAATATAGGGAGTGCTGTAATGCCACATTCAGAACCTGGTGACAGGGTCATGAAGTCAAGAAGCTGCTGGGGAAGGGGAATGGTAAGGGAAGAGGGAAGAGTGACATGCTTCCCAGAAGGCTGCGTAGCAGTGTCATCCCTCCTGATTCACACAGACTTTATAGATCCTCAGAACTGGACAGGAGTTTTCCACCTCTGACATGCCTTTCATCTCAAAGAACAGTCCTCGAAAGTCTTGAGAATGTTAATTCATAAGCTTCTTGCTGTTTTGATGGTAGGCTTGTTTTTTCATTGAGGTCGAACACTTCCATTCAACTAGAAGCCTAAAAGTACTCCGTGAGCACGTAGGAGACAAAACCCCTGAGCAAAAGCTAAAACGCTCTGCATCATAAACACCATCTTCAGCATGATTTCATTCTTGCTGCCTGCATTGGTATCAACCATTAGTGTTCCACAGAAGGTCCTAATTGACTTTTCTCCATTCTTGGTAAGGCTGGGAAGACTAAACTGATGTATCAAAGGGATTTAGAGAAGGCATAAAACTTCTTTTTATATTTTGAGGGAATAAAAGTATCAGAATAAAAAGTTCTGAAAAAGAACTGGTACTCGAAGTCAGAATCTCAGAAAGCAGTATTCGTAAAATATTTTGCAGTCATAATGAAACTGTTACAATCTCAAAATACCAGTTTTCAGAACTTGTTTTGTAATTGTTCTTAAGTTTGCTCGAGCCTGGAAAACCAGGGGGACATTAAAGTTAAAAGATTGTCTGGATCACCATCTCTTTCAAAGCATTTTTCTTGATACTTTGTGCTACTTATTTGTGGGGTAAGACATGTCTTCTGAATGAAAGCAAGTAAATTATTTCATTCATGCCATTTCACATCCTTGCTGTTCTTCAGGGATGATTTACGTTGCATGCGTGTGCATGTAATGTACAGCAAATAGTATAGCCATAGTGTCGCACTACCTGCGCAGCCCAGGTGCGCGGGCTTCACAAAAAAAGCATGGGCGGACCGACACAATGCGACAGTCCAGATATTCTCCACAGCAAAGTGCAGCAGACTTTGCGTGACAGGTCATGTAACAAAGCGGGGTCTGCGGCAGCAACGGTAAAGCACGGGGTACCCTAACTGGTAGCACACTGCCGGTTGGACAGCCCGGCGTAAGAGAAGAACACAAGGTATACTCACTGCGTAAGTCAAGAGTGACATGAGCAACACGTGACTCGGAGATGTGTAACCGCACATTTGCAGTTTTCCTTTTATATCCAGTGCCATTGGACAACTATCAGTCAATGGGTAGGATACAGTCTTACTCCTCAACGCCTGCACAGTACTTAGTGTCGCTTTGAACATCATAGCTACACCAAAGAGAAAGCTACCAATGCTTGTATTGAGCATTATGTTATGCATTTCATGGGTAAAAAGACCAAGTATCAATTGCAGGGTTTTTTTTCTGATGATCACAGTAGATATAGCATTGAGGACATGGCAACCTACTGCTTCTACCATAGAGCTTGGATGGTAAAGCCTGGGCAGCTGTAGTTGTGCAGAGCAGCATGAAAATGACAGAATCACAGCAACTGTATGGCATGGTATGGGGTACCGATGATTTGACTACCCAGTACTGCTGGTTTTTTTGTTGACATAATGCAGCACTGGCTGCATAATGCAGCACAACAGCAGTGACTGCCCTTCACGGCAGCGCAGGCATTGCACTGCACTAATTCTTTTTGGTTTGGTTTGCTTTTTGTACACTGATCATTACCACTCTTTCATGTGTTTTCTCATTTACAACTTGCTTCACTGATTCCACTTAGCCAGTACACATCCTTTATAGATAGAAAAACAAAAGGGAAATGTTCTTGTTTAGAAAGAGAAGCTTGTAGTTAACACGCTGAAGAGTGATTCCATATTCATTTCACAACCTCATCACTTGCTCTGTAAATAGCAACGCCACATCCCATTCACAAAAGAAGAGCAGAAAGAGCCTGCCCCCGCCCCCCCCATCAAGCTCTTATGTGAAGACCTGTACCACTGTATTCAGAAGTTTTACTTGCAGGTTGTGGGTTTACTTTTGCTGTGGATTCAACAATTGCTCCTCTTTTGGTCTTTGCACTCCAAGACTGAAGAGCATTTTGGTGGTACTTATCAGCAATTTCACTGAAAGCCTCAGTGTCCTTGAATTAGCACACTGACACACTTAACACAAAGAAGAAAAGTTGAATTTTGGAGTACAATCTAGATTATCACCAGTTTAGATTGGGTGCATAATAGGAAAACAGTGTGCATTTTAGTAACATCATAAATCAAGCAAACCACTACTGTATTAATCTTGCTATCTACCAATACGACAAGTAAAATCTCTATTTAATCCCCATGCATAGGTGAATATTATCTTATTATATGTGCAGAGTGAGCTTTCCAGGGGAAAAAGCAACAAAACCCCAAACTGAATTACTATGGATTTGCAATCTGAGATTTCCATGAGCAACACGTGACTCGGAGATGTGTAACCGCACATTTGCAGTTTTCCTTTTATATCCAGTGCCATTGGACAACTATCAGTCAATGGGTGGGATACAGTCTTACTCCTCAACGCCTGCACAGTACTTAGTGTCGCTTTGAGAATCATAACTACACCAAAGAGAAAGCTACCAATGCTTGTATTGACATTATGTTATGCATTTCATGGGTAAAAAGACCAAGTATCAATTGCAGGTTTTTTTTCTGATGATCACAGTAGATATAGCAATTCAACATGGCACAAAACACTGCTTATTTTTATTCTTGTAACCCTCATAACCAGCAGTATGTCTTGTCTTCATTGTATAGATGAAGAACTTAATGCAATAACTAACTAAGGTACTTGCCACTAGAAGTCTGAATCAGAGCTGGGAAATAGACACAGAGTCAATCCCAAATTAGTGCTTTAATCTCAAGAGTTTAAAAGCCACTTTGGTTTGGTATGCAGCAGGAACAAGAGTACATTGAGCCACTTTCAGAGTGAAAACCTTTTCTTCTAAATGGGATCTAGTGATGTGGGTTCATGTTTTCTTCCAGGACTTGCTATAGTTCCTGGTGCCCACAAAGAAATAAAAATAGGAATGTTGCAGTGTCTCTCATCTCACAGAGACAGACTGTATGAGATGAGGTAGGTAATACAGTTTCTACTCTACAGATGTTTAAAAAATTACCCATGAAGATTTTGGCAGAGTATCTATAAACTGTAAAAGCTTCGTGTTACAGAAAGTGAGGACTGGAGATACCTCTTAAAGTAGGACAACATTCTAATTATCTTACAAGCTCTTCTTATTTTCCACCTTAATAAAGAACATAATTTTCTAGTATTATCAGTGTAGCGTGTTCATGAGTATTGTTTTCTTTTCAAAATTTGTGGGAAAAAAATCAATCTATTCAGCATCTACTCAGGTAGAGAACAGACCAGAGGGCATGTACTTCTCCTCTTTTCAGGATCTGTAGGCAACCGGTTAAAAATTTTTACTACCCGATAAGTACAAAATAAACCACCTGTGCATGGGATATGCTGAAAACAGAAAAAAAAATTTTAGTACAAGCAAATGAATGACTGTGGTTCTGAGCAAAATCCGTTTTGGTCAGAATGATCCCACTTCTCCGTGCTTGCCAATGTCAGTGCCACATGCTTGGGTTCCCTGGAACGAGGCCATCGATTTCAGCAGTGGAGAATGAAAAGCTCAAGCAAAAAGTGTAAATAAGCATACTGTGCCTTTGAAGAGGTGATCCAAAAAGCTTGGGAAATAGAAAATAACCGTTATTATGTACTTGTTGTAGATAAAGCAATATATGTTACAGTACCCTAGAGAGTTAACTCATGTAAAACCAGGAAGGGAAACTACTTGCAAAGAAAAGCTCCTTTTCCAAGCCCTGTGAAGTTCCACCCCTGTATTTTTGTGTGTTTACCCACACAAGTAACCAGCAGGAATGACTTCTGAGTAAAGTGGAACCACCCTTGTGCAGCTACAGCATCAGGTCCTCAGGCTTTGATCCTGGAGTGGGGCCCTATACATGGGTGAAGCAATAATACCTGGAACAAAGCTCTCCAGAGACATAAGAATTCACTTTTATGGACTATATCCATTAATTTCCATAGGGTGCAGATGTTATCCCAAGTCTATCATGGAAGGTGATGGGATTAAAAAAAAGAGACATTGGTAATGAAACTGCATATTAATTTGGATGACAGCATCATATAAGGGAATTGAAAGAAAATAATATGAAATAAAATGATGTATTTTACTTACGCACTTTAAACCAGATGTTTACACTGGCTTATTCATTATTATGTTCATTATTGTATTTATTTTGCATCGATTATTCATAATGATTGACTATGAATGTCTTCTTGTTTAGATTTTACGAATGGTTAATCCCCTACAATCCTCTCTCATCCATAATGTTTTTCTTTTTGGAGCATAACGATGATACTCTTTACGAAATAAGAAACAGGTAGAGGACTTATCTTTAGAATGCATCAAGAAAATAAAATATCATTGAATGAAACTGTGCAAATAAATATAACCCATTACAATTACTTCGGAAAATGTTCTTTGTATTTCTAGTGAAAATAAAAGTTTGGATATTTCAAACCAAAATAATAATTTCATCAGTTTTGTATGTGAGAGTGATAAAGTGGACTCTTCACTTTTATATTTGTGATTTTTTTGTATCTAGAGTTGAATGACAGAAGTGATAATTAGAGAATTTTAGAATTAAAAGGAACCATGATAAAGGTAAGACTGAAATGACAGTGATAAAGGGCTCAGGTATCAAAAGTAAACATTTATATATCTGTTTCCCACAAACTGACAAAAGGCCTTTTTTAATGTTGGATTGGTGGTCTAACTTTCAATCATTTAGCCACCTATTAAGCCAGAATCACCAGTATACTAACCATAATGCTGGGGATGGAAAAAGTAAAGCTATAGAAAAACAAAACAAGGGGAAAGAGACTAAGTCAGAGAATAAACAAATTATTTCAGATTACTCACAAAACAGCCTTTCACAGCACCACTGACAAGGAGCTATTTAGCTTAGCTCATTAAATAACACATAACTTAGAACACTTTAAGGAACTTCAGTTGTTTCTCATCCAAAATAATAGATTTACAGTCAGTTTATGACCTTTCCAGCTTTCACATCCTCTGTTTGTCTTGCTTGTGTTCTGTTAAACAAGAAAAGTGTTGTGACCCATAATTGCAGGCAGATTCACAGCAGGTTTTGAAGAGCTTTTTTTGCCACAGTGTCCGAGCTGTCTCCATCTGCTGCTGTCTTGTGTACTTCCCACAGGGGGACCTGGCTAATTTTTCAGTCAATTAGCAGAAGGGTTGCTTTTGTTCTCCAAGCGCACCCCCATGGGCTCCTCTTACACCCTGGACACACTATTCAGATGTTGGGAGTTTTCAAAAAGCGTATCATGTTATTTTTTTTCTACTGACCTTTGTGACATTGTTGGGCGAATGCTGTCTCCTGTAATCATAGACACTTACATTAAACTGTGTAGACTAACTTTGGAATGTTTTTAATACGAATATTAATAATACATGTAGCAATGACTTTTCTTAAATGATTTTTGCAATCTTCTATCGAAGCCTAGTCTTCTTCATTCAGGAGGAGCAAGTTGACATACTAATACTTCATCATAATCATTATTTACTGTATATTTTACTCTCTTAATGGGAAAAAAGTTTCTTAACAATTGCTTTTGCTACTTACCTTCTAGCAAGGAACATTTAAATGTTGAACGGAAACCTCAGGTTATGAACACAACTCCAGTTTCAGTGAAAAGTACTTACATATCAAAAGAAACAAAGAGCTTTAAATAGTAGATTTAATTGTCCACATGTATGTTTATACCTTTGTATAGCTAGCAGAGGGGTAATGCAAACATTATATAGTGGTTGAATAATAACCTGATAGTCAGGCTCCTTGTGTATTCTTTGTGTTGCTTTCTATGAATTTTAATCAGGGTTTGGCTAATATGCACTCCTTGCAAGACGGAAAATGCTGTTATTTCAGTATAACAAAATATTACTAGATTTCTGGAAAAAAGTCAGTGTTTTCTTCTGGAGGAATATAGTTGAGCTAATGGAAAGCAATATGCTTTAAGCCCCCAATTTATGCACATTTCATTTGGAATGCTATCTCTCCTAGGTGTCCCTGAGCCTAATCGGCTTCGAGAAATTTTGAACATCAGTGTGCGCAAGATATACTCCATGTGCTGTAGCGACCATTGTATATTGCGGGAGTGTATAGAATTCTTTTTTTAATTTCACTGGTGTATCTTTTATCTGTGATTTCTATCTCCAATGCAAATACGGATCGGTGAGGGTATTTTTCCTTCTCCTTAGCTCCACGATCACGCCGCTACTTTTTACGGTAGGATATCAAGCGAGTTCATTTTCCTGTAACCTTTCATCTGCCCAGCCTCTCGGCTATATCTTTCTATAGTTAATAAATATACTTTTTCTCAGTGTTAAGCAATAAAATATTCACTGGGTCTGAGCTGGGGTTAACAGATTTCTGAAAATTTTATTGCGTGACAGCCTGTCCTGAATAATCCCCTCAGCTGTCTCATGTTCTGGGGCAGAAATGATCTTATGTGTCACTCTAATAGTCTAGAATTACACTTGTATCACTGTCACCAGCATATGGGGCTGTGTATACCCCTAGGCCCAGCTCCCTCTCTTTCACGGCATTTAAAATGATAACATTTGGCAAAGCCAGTTTTGACAGAAAGTGAACTCTCCTTTCCGCGCCGGTGACAAAGCCGGCCACCGGAGGCCTGACACCGAGCAGCCAGTCATCGTACTCTTTGCTGGGTAATGATCGCGGGTTTCCCTCCTCTTAATAACCGCCTCGCTGCAAGGGGAGGCTTGAGTGCAAGTCTTCACTTAATTATACAGTCTTCGTCTTAAGTGCTTTATTCATGTGAGGGCTTCAGCTGCTCAGGCGTTAGCGTAGCTTTTTTTTCTTCCACGCTGCCAAAACGTACCGATTGCTGGGCAGGCAACGGGAGAGGGAAGGACTTTGGGAAAATAACAGGCAGGAAAACAAAACGGCTTGCGTGTGCTCGAAAGCAAAACAATTTTAGGAACTGAGCTTCATATCATCATAATAAATCTCTGCGTGTATTGCGCTGCTGATGGCAGCTGCTAAAGGTGGTGTACAGCTTGTGTACAAAAGACTGAGAGGAGGAAAAAAAAAGAATTCAAAATGAAAGAAATGAAAGGTAAGAAAAAAAAATGAGTTACTCTCTAAAAGTGAGGCCAGGCCCTGAAAGGTCATTTTTTTAATACAAGCAAAATAAAATGTGGCAACTCAGGAACTTGATGCTTAGGTGAACCCTTTATTTAGGTCTGCTAAACTAACCAGTAGACATTTCTGAAATGCAGAAAGTTGTGCCAGCAGGTGTGCCTGGCAGCGTAAGGAGGACATAGGACATTATTTACTGTTGCCACTAGATAAACCATATTCATACTTGCCTTCTACCCCCCCTATTTTAGTTTAGAATTTGAATTTGGAGAATATTTTCTTCGTACAGTTACTTTCACCATTCTAACTGGTATGCTTGTAAAGGAAGCCTCGAGTCATTTTCCCATTTCCCATTCCCTTCTCCGTAATGCATCTTGTCTGAAGCTGTGATAATTCCCGGTGGATTTCTTTACTGATACGTGTTTTAGTCTGTTCTTAGGTAGTACACATTTCAGGTGGACTATTAAAAAACAGAATAAAGCTTTTTTTTTTTTGCTTCACCACCACCCAGCTGTATTAACACAATGTTATCTACAACTATTTTCAGTACTTTTGTACATAGCTGACTGTCCACACCAAGGAAAAGGCCCCTATTGTTTTGCTTACATCCAGATGTTGATTTTAGAAACATCTGGGGAGGCTCCTCATTTTTCTTGAATTCCTGTTTTCAGAAAAGAAGAGCTGACTTGAGCTGTCTTTCATTAGTAGCACACAGTGAAATGGGCTCCATAATATGGAGAAATGAGAGATGCCCTGGACTTCTGCAGTTTCACAGGGATCTGGAGAACTGAATCATCTCAAAGGGGGGAAGGATAAAAAAATTGTCCCAGAAAATTAACTTGTGAGAATGTGTGATAATCATCTGAACTGTTTGAAATTTGATTTCAACCAAATTCCAGATCTTTTGTGTTTCAGTCAATTCTCTTTCTACAATGGCAATCTCTTAGGGCTTACCACTGCACAACCTGAAACCCAATGATATGGTTTCATGAAGCGTAATGCTCAATGACCTCTTTTGTAGGACTATAGAGATCTCATTAACATTAATACCATTTGTGGAGAACCTTAGGACAATGTGAAGCAGAGCTTTAAAAAACATGCATTCACCCACAGATGTGCATTGAAATTTTAAAGACATGTACTGGATTGTTAGGAATATGCACGCTGAATTTTAAGCAGATCCCTGAAGTTTCTGGTGCCACTGCTTAAGCACTTCATTCTCTGTTATGTGCAGTGACTTTCATGAACAGTTTAAAGCAGTGATATGAACTATTTGCCTGAAACAACTCTGCACTCGTTCTTATACTACGGATGTCCTGACAGCTCTGTCATGATTCCACCCATGAAGACACAAACAGTCCCTCTCCACATACCCATTAGTTCTTCTTATTGTGATTAATAATCCTCAGGTAATTGGTGGTCGTGGGGCTAGCATGTGCATGACTCTGAATGTAGATCCTCACTACTGTATTTAGCTGCCCTGTCAAGCTTGGTACAATGTATACTATTATTGAAAGCCAGATGATGACTTTCGGTCATGGCCCTTTGTGATCAATGTAAACATTCCTTTGCCTCCCAGTAGAGAAAACAGTAATTTTGAGTTAAAATTATGTATCCTTGACTTGTCATTTCTGTTAACTTCTGCCTGTAGATGATTGTGTGTGTGCGTCTAAACATATATGTGCACTTATTTGTGTGAATGCTTATATATATATAGATGCACGCACGCACAAACACATGCACAAATATATAAGTATTTGTCAAATTATAGGCTTGGTTCAGTACTTCTGCACTGTCTACATGTGGCTTAACGTGTCTGTTGCTAGTAGCATTTTAAAACCATTTAGTAGCTGATGTCAGTAACTTGTTGGCAACACAGATATTCAGTGGTGGGAAGAGAGGAAAACAACAGTGAGAAACTAAGGATACAAGCTGCTGATAATGCACACTGTGTTTAAATAAAGTAAGCTCCATCTGACAAGCATATACCTAAGAGCTAACCCATATGTGCTCAGATAAATGGAGCTTTATACTACCGTATGGAGACAGTGAATAAGACAGTAACAGGTTCAGTTTAAGTGGCTAGGTGGGATCGTTTTTCTTCATGAGGAAGGTCTCAGGTATAAGGGAAGATTGTATCATTCCAGGATGGCTGCCTATAGACACAGAGAAGTTCATTACTCGCCCAATTACGTGCATGATGAAAGAGCAGAGCAAAGTTGAGAAGATGTACAAGCTTGGTTCTGCCTATATGGCCAGTCTGAGAAGAGGTAAGAGTCACTTGCTGTGAGTTTTTGTCTCAGTGGTATTAGCTTTTCTGCAAAAGCAAGACCTCTTGGGTTTTGTCTTTAGGATTCAAAACATGGCATTTTCAGCTGGATTACCTGAGTTAAAGCAGTCAAAAAGTAATATTAAGTGCAGATAAAGTACAAGAAAGTAACAGGGGAAGAAATAGAACTGTGAACCATGTAACAAACTGCATTTGCACACATTCTGATGGTCACCTGTTAAAATCTGTGTGTTATTTCAGAATTCAGTTACAGGAAAAAAGGATGCTTATAAATTATTTTTAAGCTTTATGGAAAATATATCTTCTTATCAAATATTGCATCATCCAAAATGCTTTGAAAGCAATTAAGCAAAGCTCCTAAATGCAATACTTACCTGCTACTCATGATTCCCTCCAAACAGACATCCTCTTGCAGAATTTGTTACCACAGCCGGTAGAAATGGGCATACTCGTGATTATGACAATTTAACTATCATAAAATAAAATTAGTTGCCAGATTGCTTTTTATCAATTTCTACATCCAGTTCAGAGTACTGACAGCTGAACAGATGAACCACACAGTGTACCATGCTGTCTCACCATCTTACACTCAGTGGCTAATACCTGACATTTTCCTTGTACAAAATCCACCACTTTTCTTTGCCGAACAGAGTTTTATTTATATTTATTCTGATCAACTTTTTTCTAATGGGATGACCTCCTAATCTCAAATTGTAGAGGGGAAAACTTGAATAATTATATCACATGGATGAGTTCCATAGGACTTCTCAGAAGGCTTTATCAATACAGTTGTATGAGTCAGATTGTTTTACTCGGAAAATCACATTAAGACTAAGGTATGCCAAAAAAGTTATTTTGCCTGGCAGACCTGGGTTTGCCAGAACATATACTAGGCAGTTATAATAATGCTTACATGAAAATAGACCTTTTTCTTCCCCTGTTTTCTGTATAAGGTACAAAATAGGTATTTAGAAAATTGGTGTTCTATTCTTGGCACTGCCAGTGACATTCTGAAGAACCTTGGCTAGGTGCTTTAGTATCTGTGCCTTTTTCAGGAGCAAACTGTAGAGAGTTTTCTCTTTTTCTTCATCTGTTTAGACTGTACATGTTTACTCAGAGACTGTTGCTTACCCTGTGAATGCATAGTACCTGGCAACTTTTTCAGGTAGTAAAGAGTGGTAGAAGAGTGTGAGGCAATTACAATCAATCTTACTTTTGTCTTTTTAATTTTAGTTTCTTTTGGTATTTAACATGGAAGCAAAAAATTGGCTGAGGGGAAGTTGGTTGGTTTGGCTGGGTGTGTACTCAGATGCCATATGCTTCAATGTAATACAGTGGAAATGATTATTTAAAGAAAAATCAATGCACATGAGTCAGAATAAAGTGGAGTATCAGAAAAACAACAGAAATATTTTTTTAATTAATGAGTGATCAAAAAAGACATAGAAATAATCTTTGGAGACAAGAAATGTGATTTTACACTCTGCATGCTAATTTTTGACTGGAATAAAGACAGCATGGGTATCAACTTGTCATGTTGTGAATACTGAATTTTGGGATAGTATCACATACTAACAACTTGCTGTGGCCTTGTATACACTGAGGTAAACCGTACCAAGTACAAGCTTGTTGTAAATTCTTGTAAATATCATTGTGTCAGCCTTTTTGATCCTCTATATGCTGGGATTACTTAAGCAAGCTTAATAGTTAACCAGTGTAATGTGATTTGTATTCACATTTGTGTATGAGTTAAATCCTTGTCCTTTCATGGATGAACCTCAGAAAGTTGTTTCCAGCTACCAAATATACTCAAATATACATTAACTTGTAACAAGAAGTTATGTTAGCAAAAGTCAGATATAGACAAAATACAACTGTTACAGAAAGGTAGGGGAAAACCCAGGTTTGATTTTCAAGGTTCATTGCATTTGATTGGTTCAGAATATGTCACAGTTTATCTACACCTAATGAGAATTCCTTATGCTGGTATGTCATATCTGTACTTGAACCAAATAAATTATCCAGGCCATAATAGGAATGATACTGCAGGAGAAATACAAACAGCGTTAGGACCACTTCAGATGGGGTGAAGTCATAGTCACTTGAGTCAGAATCAAGTGTATGATGTGGAATGGTGTCTATGAAGCTGATGAATGAGGGGCCATTATAAAGCCCAGTGCTCTATTTAAAAGGAAGAGAAAGGTATGTGTACAACATAAAAATAGAAATGCTTTCTGTGGCAGGAGATCAGAGTAACGACTATGAGAAACAACTGTTAATATGATTGAAAATAGTTAGTTGCTTTTGTTCATGATCATACGGAGTTTTATCACTACTATCAGGATGACTAGAGCTTTAGTTCATTACACCCTGGATACTAAGAAAAGAGGAAGAGCGATAAGCCTGTTTCTGTTTCACGAAATAAAAGTGCTACAAACTACAGTATCAGACAGAGCATTGAAAAGAAAGAGTTCTACCTCATGGATACCAATATTCTTCAACAGAAAGCAAAAAGAAAATTACATAAGCATTTTAGGAAAAGATAGAAGCAAAAGCCTTTTTGAATTTTAGTAATACTGAGTGGTAAGGTTAGAATTTCTTTGTATATCATTAAGTCCACTACATTGCTTTAAACATTAGGTCTAGAGTAAGCTGACAAAGACTGAAGAAGCTAAGAAAGACAACTGTAATAGCCCTAGTGATGTTTTTTAATTCAGCTATGTACCATTTGTAGTCACCTGGAAAAACTTTCAGGAAATGTCAGAAAAACATCTGGAGATCGGAATTATTAAGTGCTGCCACTGAGGCTTGACTCATATTATGGTGTTCCCATAAAACTAGGCTTCTTCAACATCATTTTTAGTGCTTTTAGAAAAAGATCAGATGAGTACAAATAAGACTGAGTATGAAATTTAGTATTGATCTCAATAGCTTTTGTGTTGGTGTGAGCATTTGACGCCTATTTTCTACTCACTCAGTGAAAATGCTTAGCAATGTAATTCAGTGCCAGGTCTTGTTATTCTGTTGTGTCTTGCCAGGTCATGTCAATGGCAAAATGAACCTCAATAAGGAAAAAAAAAAAAAAAAAAAAGCCTTGAGGAAAGGAGAGAAGCCATAAAAATTATAGAGAATGGAACAGTTAAATCAGGGCCAAAACCTTTAATGTTTTAATGGAAGATAATCACCTGAATCTGTCCACTGAAGTTAGTATGACCTACAGATGCTTTCATGAGTCACTGGGTCTGAGCTAATATACTCTGGTGAAAGATGAGGCATATGGCTTAGACTGCTCTGTGCTAATGCTTCTATTCTGGATCAGAGTTGACTTTTGTCTGGCCAGGCTGAAAATGGGTAGATTGAAGCTGGCTCTGTTTTTATCCATCCATGTAAACATGCCTGCTGAAAACTTTCAAGAACTGGACTTCGTGTCTGTCACATGATGAGAAAAAGTGTCACTGTTTGAGTGGTCTGAATTAAGAAGTCAATATTTATCTGGCAGTGTATTTGATGTAGTACCATCATATTTTAAATGGTCCATGAATATGACAAAAAAGTCATATTTTCTTCAAGGTAAAATAAAATGAACAGGGTAGAGAATACACCAGAAAGAAAAAAAAATCAGAGAAATGTTCCCTAAGTTAACATTACTCTCACCCATCTGGGAAACTGTCTCTGGCTTTGCAGCACCATAGGCATTTGTAGCAAGTAGCATAAGTAAAGGGTTGGCATCTGGGGGACGCATAGGACAAGTTTCAACTACAGCAGACTTCAAGCATTCAAATCTGAATTGGATTTCTTTAACTTGTGCTCTTCATGGTCAAAAAACTCTTTCACTTCCTGGCAGAAGGGATAGCAGTAGGTCTCTCAGTGGGTGTTTTGCAAATTTGCATGAGGAAACATCTACTTCAGGAGAAGTGGATAGCCTTTTACAGTATTCTTTGCTAAAGTCTTCAGGACAGCATTGCTGTGTGGCTGAACCTCCAGTACCACTTACGTACAGGATGGGTACGATCCTTCCTTTGATCCTGTCTAGGTAGTGTAGCTCTTCGTATCCAGGTGGCTTCCCTGTTTCTGCCCTTTCAGATTTGAAAATCATAGCATTTTCTTAATTTTTGCTGCTGCTTCTGTCAATGGCTTTTATCTGTTCTGAGGCTGAGAGATACAAAGGAGTATTGTGCAACAATATGGAAACTCTTTCAGGCATTGGAAGCATCTCACCTGAATTTTTGGTTTCACGTTAATTCAGAATGCAATGTGAAAGCTAGAGGTCTTGAAAATGTACAAACTGAGGACCCATAATTTTCACCCGAACTCATTCAAACTGAAGCCAGCAGGTTTCAAAGAGCTCTAATAATTACTGAGAGACTTAGCAAAGGCTTGTCTGATCCTATATTTGTGACTTAGCACAGCATTCTAACCTGCTTTCACACTCTCTGTAGCCAAATTAAGAGCTCTTAGACAATGATGGATGGCAAGTCTGCCACACTCTGACTTTAAAGAAGTTGAAATAAAGTACCAGCTGGAAAGAAATAATGGAAATGTGGATGGGCTGTTCGGTACACATGTAAATGTAAATAACACATATGAGTGACAGCGGAACTGAAAAGAAAGGCTTTAAAATATGTTTCCACATCCCCCAAATAACGTATTGAATTCTAGGATACAGACCAATACATACCATTATCAGAAAAAAGTATTTGAAACATGTAAAAGGAGTTAGCATAAATCCATAATAGAAACCTTAAGAGATATAATGGATTTGCTCTCTGATGCAGAAGTTTAAAGGCAAGACTGAGATGGCAAAAAAAGTGAAGTGACTCCTTTGAAGACAATAAACTTGGTTTTCATACACAATGGCACAATCTTGTAGGAGCAAGAAAAAGCATACCTCAGAAGGCATTTATGCCTTTCCTTTTTTCTGTCCTCCCTGAGGGTGATTATGATACCTTATACAGTCCTACAGAAACAAACGGAGGAAAGGGTCATGTTAGAGTTTAGCCTAGTGTTAATATACCTTTTTCCAGAAAGACTGACTGGCAGGTGATATGCTGGACTGCTGTGTCTGCTACCTAGTGTGAATATAACTTCTTGTCACCATCTTCTTTCATTTTTGGCTGCACTTTGGTTACGAGGTCTTGTGGCATTGTGGGTACTGCACTCTTACTTCATGGTTGTCCTGTTGCCAGAAACCTTTACTCAGGGACTTACATACAGAAATCAATATTTGTACTGGATTAGTATCAGATTTTCAGACACTGCGTGAGTGTCTAAGCGTTGCTACTAATTGTTGTAATCAGCTTGTTACAAAACCAGGGATCCTACCCTGCCCTCAGATGTTCAGAGAAGGAGTGTGACTTGTACAAGGATGTGAATTTCTCTGCAGGTTTCTATATATTTTCCCCAAACTAGTCCTGGATATAATATGTGGTAATTGCTGAAGAGAAACAAAGAACAGAGAGTTAGGAAAATGCAACATCTTTCTGAGTTAAGTTTTCTATAAATAGGACACTGAAAGAAGAAGTCACTCTTTATTTAATTCTACTGAATGCAGAAGTGTTCCACGTAGACTGAATTTATGCAGAGACAGACAAACTGAAAGAAAAAGATAGATAGAGATAGAAGGAGACTGATAATGAGCAGGGTAGGTAGCATGTCTAAAACTACAAATCCTTTCAGTCATGGAAATACATATAAATGGTTCTACAATGTCTTTAAAATTTAACCTCTGAAACACACACCTTTTGGAGTTCTTTTTTAGCAACAAACAAACAAATGCTCAAGTTGCTTTAAAAAATGAATCTTCACAGACATCTAATCTCGAACAAGAGCTGATTGATTAGATCTGAATCCAGCTGGATAACACCAACTCACTTATACAATCCCAGTTCAATTTTTTTTATCCATAGGCTACATCAGTTTTTGAAGTATGGCTTTCAAGGCCACGTTGCCATTGGAAAAAAAAACCTGGCATGTTTCAGAGTTCAGGGAGCATTAGAGGAGAATTATTTTGTATATCTTTGTTGAACTAAGACATTATGTTTTCCAAAAAAGTCAAAATAGGAACTGAATTTCTTTAAGAAATACAGCTATCTGTCATAGAGACTCAGTAAAAAAAATTGTGATAAGGGAAGATTTATTTTTCATTCTGTATTTAAATAATCTACTTTTTTGAATGTATAAATCTAATGTCAGTTTTCTGCCTTCTGTGCAAGAGACTGTGATCAATTTATCTCTGCTTTAGTTCTGGACAAACAGTATGCATCTGTTGCAAGTTCATTTGAATAACTCGATGCATGTATATCCTGATGAAACACTAATAGACACAGTGTAGCCATACTACACAGGCACACTAATATGTTTGCTAAGCTGATCAATAATAAGATTGATCAGTCTTTTGCTTGGCCAAGTTAATCATGCTATTGATCAGCTTAGCAAACACATCGTTTTCCTTGTGCACTATTGCTGTACAGGCTCTTCTTCCCCACCCCCATCAACTGGACATCAGGAGATTTCAGAAAATGAAATATAACAACATTTTCTACAGTAAGTGCTCCTATTACTTCAGGCTCATCTTCTACAGACAACTATAACATTTCATGATTAAGTTGTTTAGATTTCTTAACCTTCTCTTGCAAGTTTGAGCGCTGTTGTTAAAAACCTGGGAAAATTTCAGAATTTTTTTCTAAGGCATAAGACACTGAGCCGAGGCTCTGGCTCTAATGAGGTCCTCTTTCTGGCATTAAATATTTGAGATTCCCTCATCCTATATGCATCCTATAAAAGCATGTCTTGCTTTAGAGGCTTTAGGCTTTCTTAAGGGAAATAATTTAATTGCAGAGAAAAGTTCAATACAATCAGAAGATATGGATCTTGGGGTGTATTATTAGCACAGTACTTGGAGATTTGTCTTTGGAACTATACAGTGAGACATTCAATAGTCTCAAATTAGCATTAAAAAGAATTTCACAGTTATATCCTTATATGTAGTGACAAAAAAGGCTCTTAAGTATGGAAATAGGTTTATTACATTTAGGCTATACCTCCTACAAGGTTTGCTTACTTTTGTATCTTGTTTTGAAAGCCTGAGTTTGTGCCAGTGTGCCATGTTAACAAAACAGTTCTCAAGCACTTTTTACAGCTTGAAGCACATAGTAATGTAAGGCTTATTTTCCATACAAAGCCTCTTCCATTAGTGATAAAACAGATTCCCCACTGCAATTACAAAACAGCATTGGAAACGGTTGCTGTTTTCTGGTGTGTATCTTAATGCAGATAGCAAACAGAAAGTAGGAAAGCCAGGCTTCTCTGGATTTAGCAAATATCTTGTGGACTAGAAGAAGTGGGAGGAGTATACGAATGGCTGCAAGTACTCATGAGTATGATTTGTTTATGGCCTACTGTGAAGGATAGATGTCACTGGAAACATAGTATTTTAGAGCAGATACTCAGCTGACGGAAACTGGATTTGCTCAATTCAAATGTGTCTCACACAGTTCTTCTTAGGTAATACCAGAGCACAGTTCTATATCTCCATTCTTTGGGACAAAAGAAATCAGAAAATATGTAAAACATCTTATAGACAAGTGAATCTTCTAGGTTTTTTTGAGAGGTCAGAATGTGGGGAGAAAGGGTTTTTTCAGAAAATAACTGCTGTAGTTCTAAGGTGCAAATAAACTGGTGAGAAGTTAACATTTGTGGGAAAAGTTGTTACGATACAGCCTATTTTTCTAGTTTGAGTATAGGTAGAAATTAAACCTTAGATAGAAACAGTGCATTACATGAAGTTGGGTGATGGGAGTCCCCTCCCAAAGTTTCTAAACCCTGAGCAGACTCAACACAAATAGAGAACCTTGAAAACCACCCAAGTAATGTAACCTCCCACTAATTCATGTTGTAAATAATGTACTTGCTTCCAGTCTCCGTTGTGTGGTCTCTTCACAGTCCCAGAAGACGTAGAAGGTTCTGTTAGCAGCTCAATTTCTGGTTAGTTTAAAAGTGTTTTGTGTAAGAGTTCATAACTAGACTCAGAGATTTCAACCTAAGAGAAGTTATTTCTTAAAGACCTATTGTATCTATCTGGCTGTAAAATCCTCAGTATAGTGTCAATTTACTTTTTGGAGAGCTCATTTTCACAACCGTATGATTGGAAATAGAAACAAAATTTTTCAAAAATGTTGTCACAGTTTTAAAATTTGAAAACATCCAGTGCAAGATTGAAAGTCTGGAAGGTCTACATCTCCAATTGACGTTAGCTCAAATACTAGCTGCCTGGCTCTGTAGACAACTCGGTCAAGATATCTTTGGTTGGTGAACAAAAAGGAAGACCTTGAAGCCACTAGCAGTTATAAAAATGCCAGCCCGAATTAATTAAAAAAAAGTAAAAGCCCGACTTCTGATTTAGTAGGTACCACCAGGCTATTGTGGGTAAATTTTGCTTGTATGAGGGTGATCACTGAGTCTCTAAGATCAGGGAATATTTTTAGGGGTAGGTGGATTATCTGATTTTTCTGTGTGTGAAGGGTATGAGACTAAAACTCCTGAAGGCACAACCTTGTAGCCAGTCTTTGGAAAAGACAGAATTCTCTCACTGCCCTGTTTATGCACTTGAACTTTAACTCAAAAGGTGAAAGAAGAGCTTCATCTGTATTTACCCACCAGAGACACCGATGAATGAACAACAGCTAAAGTGAGTATTTTCACAGAAACAAGTTTTTTATAACCTGAAAGAAAATAAATTGCTGGTCTCAGTCTGCACTTTTAATCTTTTCCTAATATTTTAAACTGGAAGCCTTTGCGGGAAGCTGTTCAGCATGTTGTATATGGGTTGGGCACAGAACGAGAAATGGCTGCTTTAGTCTGGCTGCCACGTAAGGATGACTTTTAAATACACCTTCTGCAGCTGTGGTGTTTTCTTCTTCTTTCTTTCTTGCACTGTGCAGTTGGCTGTGTGGCATCTCTATCAAAACCATGGAGGGTCCAGGACTACAAAGAAGGTCATTTGTAATGAGGAGAGAAGGTGGAGTCTAAGCCGTGGGTCTCATACTGGCATTGCCAATAACTACAGCTTAGAGAAAGAAGGGTCATACTGCCGCAGGGCCCTGACTGTAAATGGTGCTTCTATTGCTTTAAAGACTACATAATTTCATTCCACTTAAGTCAGCAGACTAGGAGTATGTGTAATGATCTTCTCTTCACCCTCCAGGGTCTGAGCAAGAATGGTTCCAAGACCAAGTTTTCTGGCTGCCATAAAGATTTCAAACGAAGAGTTTAAATCTGTGTGCAAGAATATTGAAGGTGCTATTAATGCTTGTTTGAGCTTTAGGAATGCCCTTTGACATCCTCCATCACTATTCCAAGCAAGTAGTACAGATATTTCAACTTAAATAACTGAAACCAATTCTTACTTTTACAGGAAGTCTGAAGAGATAGTTTTAACACTACCTTGCCCAAATAAAGCAAAGTTAAGCAGTACATTTAAAGAATATCTCGCCATAATACTCCTGATTTTTTTTTTTTTTGAGTGACAGGAATGTGTCTCTGTTCTTTTCATTTTTGCAAACTTAGTGAGTTTTTTTCTGCCATTTCTATTTAAGAAAAAAATCCTAATCTATTTTTAGCACTCTGGGACTCTGTCTCCACAACATCCTTGATAGAAAATGTAAGGATTATGCCTTTTTACTTCTCTTTTGTAAAATATCAATACTTTATGCTGAACCTAAGATATCCCTGGAGGACAAGGAAAAGGCTGGGCAGAGAGAGAGAAGTCTGAACATTTCCTGGGCAGAGGCTGAATTTTGATCTACCTTATTTTTACCTTTGGAAACATGCTCATTTAAAAGGACAAAGGCTTCCATCTTTGAAATTTGACATTGCATAGGAAGCTGTTGCTGAATAAATATGTTTTATTTTAGGGATAAAACCAGCAGCAACACTGTTCCACTACAGAGTCTGAAAGCCTTCTGCAACATTTAATGAGATGATACAACTTATTTTGTGCAACTTTCAGGTCTTTATCATTCACTAAAAGACAAATTTCACCTCCAGGTCCAAAACCCAGGAGTACCTCTGTGGAGTGGGAAACGAGAGGCACATAAACTCAGGCACTTAAACTGAGAATAAAATTTGAAGCATTATAATGATGTTTGTTCACTGCATACTGTGTGCCAGTAACTCACATCTCCAGGGACACAAATACTGGGATGCAGTAACCAAGCAGGGACTTGATTAAAAAGGCCACTACCCAGTGTTGTACTCCTGGATTTATACTACTTTCTGATGTGCAGAAAAGTAAATATAGAGACAGTCAAGCCCTCTATTTTTTAGCAGGCATTTAAAAAAAACCCCAAAACAACACTCTAATTTCCACAATTTAATTTGAAGCCACACCTTTTTTTTCCTGCAAATTCTGGAGAAGCTCATTATGCTTGATGTAAACTTCAGCTTCTGAAGCACAATATGATGGGCCAGCTGCACAAGATGACTGCACACTTTCTGAGTTAAGCTATCATGTAAATATGCAGCAGAAAGAAGAATCTTATTTAAAAAAAAAGTCTCTGATCTCAGTGGTTGTTAATTGTTCCTGATTATCTCAGCACTGAAACCTAAAGATGGCAATTAAAATGTGTGTCTCAACTAATAAAACACCTGATCATTCTAGCAAATACCATGCCTATGTAATGGGTTTATATGCAATTTCTGGATTTTTTGCAGCATGCAGCAGGGGAGCTAATAGCATAGACCGATATTAAAAAAGGATGCAGGTTCCCCCTTGATTACATTCCTTGGTCGTCCCCTCAGAAAGGGGAAGCAATGAGGAAGAACTCAAAAGGAAAAAAAAGTGACCCTCTTTTAAAAAAAAAAAACAAAGGAACAGATTTCTGAACCATTGATAACTCAGGAGCAGATCGTCCTGGAAGCTTATGAGTCTGCTCTGTAAGCACCAGTACAGAATGAGTGAGAAAGGACCAAGAGAAAAGCTAGGCTATGTCTTTCATGGTGAAGACTCCTATATTACAGAGCTTTCACTCTGGCAATGCTTGCTTGTCACAGGAACCTCTAAAATAAAAAGACCAATTTTAAACTTTTTAAATAAAATGTATATTCAATGGGGGGGTGGATGTTTATACAAGACCTCTGTCATGATCTATTTTATGTTATAATCAATACATGAGCATGTGTGCAAATAGAGTATGCTGTGGGTTTATTATATACATTTGGGATTTTGAAAAGGATAGCTTGTCAAGGACAGAAACTTCGCTGAGAAGCATTTTAAAAGTCAGGAAAAATGGAAATGGAAAGTAAACTATTTAAAAGATTTTTCCTTGTTAAAAAGAAGTTTGCTTGTTCTTCAGGACTTATAATTGAAGAAAGCAGTTTCCTTACTTAAAGACACAAAGTGGTCTAGAAGAAAAAAAAGCAACAGTAAAAATTATATGCACGTTACTACACACAATATGGCAAACAGACAGAAAAAAAGGGAAAAGAATCAGTGACAGTAAGGAAAGCAGAACGACTCATTCAAGGACCAGCAGACCAGTGAGAAAAATTAAAGTATATGAAGAACTAAAGGAATCGTACAATGACAATTCAGTCCTATTTGTCTTAAAACAGTACTGAAACAAACTAGAAAGGTATTACTTGATATTTCTCTCCCTGAACTAAAGAGTGATGGAAGCTTTGTCGTTTGGGTTTTGGGTGGTGGCTTCTGGCGGAATGAAGCAAAGAAACGTCACAAGCCTCTGCTTACTGCAGGAAGTTGAATTACTCAAAACAAGTAGCTGTGCAATTCCTATCTTTTGTTCCTGCTCAGTTAAAGGGGATACTGTCCCATATATCTCCCTTGCAAACCAGCCAATATACAATGGACACCCTCAAATCCTGGGAAAAACAGTGGCATCGTAAAGAATATTTCTGCCACTCAGTCTAGTTGTCTTATATAGATTATTCATGGCTTTCCTATATAGTTATCCCAAATGCGTGCTGATAAGAACTTATCTATCACATACCACCACATTTTGTCTATATATGAATATCAGCTTCAAATAATTTAGTTTAAAGAGAAATAGGGTAATAGAAAGAATAAAATTCATTGGATGATGGACTTATTGCTTGGAAAAGTGAACATGGTAAATAAATAGAAAACATTTTAATCAAAGAACAAATAATAAGTTTGAATTAAACTCAAAAATTAAAAAGAAAAGCCCTGTGGTTAATTGTGACCATCTCTGAAAATATTCCAGACAATATGAGGAAGCAATTTAGAGGATGGTTGCCAAGAGTTATACAAACACCATTAAGCAATAAATTTGAGAAAATTACATGATTATGGAGTTCTCTGGTTTGTATACTATGCAAAATAATCCACTATTTTTCATAAATATGGCAAAAGAAGATTTTGTATCACTGGATAAATTTTAGGAAGCCAAAAATACAATAAATATGGAAAGATTTTGAAGAAAAGTTTACTATCACAGTATGAAAGAAATGGCTAATAGCAGCTTATGTGAATTATGTGCTTGTAAAGAGCGGGGAAATGCATAGTATTTAATGAAAGTCAGAGAGAAAAGTTTAAGTACAAAACATTAAATACAAAGTTTAATGTACAAAACATTCAAAAAATGACACACTACAGATGTAAGAACAGAACGTTAGGAAGCAATTTTCCAGAAGTACTGAAACTTTAAATTGTATGACAATCCTTTTTTTTTTTTTTTTTTTTTTTTCCCCAGAACGGTACAAACAACAGTAAAGTAGTCAGAGACTGAGAAAAATTGTAACAAAAATCTAAGCAACACTTCCATATTAGTAATGAAAGTTTAAGCATCTTGCAAAACTGTGGAAGTAATGATTTAATGAAAAAGAAGGTTATTCTACTTATATGTAAAAAAATATTAATTAATTGAACACAACATATTCATAAGGTTTCTTAAATTAATATGGAAAAATAATTGTATTTGCTAAATGTTTAAAACATACAAAGCCAATCAGTTCAGGAAATAATTCTGGACATTTTGTAAAAGATGAATACAGCTTAATTTGATGTGTTTTTTAACAAATCTTTGCTATCTGTTTCCAAACTTATTTAAAATTTTTAGTGTTTGATGTACTACTACTTTGAAGAAATCCATTAAAACCTTTAAACATCTTTATGCTTTCTTTTGCTTGACATGAGCAATAGTTGTTGGTTTTTATTAAGTGAAGTATTTCAGCTTCATATAAGATTGGCTCTACAGGCAGGAGTAGCTGTAAATCACACTCGTTAAATTCAGAATACCTACAAAGGTTTTTAACAATGGTTCTAATCAATTATACCACCGGAATATTAAAGAAATATTTCGTGTGAATAGTACAAATTATTTTATACTTTTTCATTTCTTCTTACATATGGAGGTATTTATGTTGAGGAAAGAGTCATTATTCACTTTAGGTCATAAAACATTTCTTCATCGTTTTGCCTGGGATGTCTTCTGAGCAGCTGCAAAAGTGAATCCAGAGCGATATATTTTCATAGCTTTGGGAGAAGTATTGAAAACTATGCCATGAATTGTTCATGTCATATTTAATACAGTATGCTCTACTAAAAGACCAGAAACCAACTTTTCAAGAAGCTATTGTATAGAAGGAACATTTTAATAACAAATCAGTGTGTACTGAAACTTAGGTAGAATAAGGAAACATGGACAACACATTGTAAATATGTTTATCACAAACTGCCACAAATAAAAACCTAAATAATTTGCTCATCCTTTACTGATCCATAACAATGCTAAGCTGTGTTTTGGCATAGATAAAAAGATACTCTCTCAGTTCAAGATTTTTTTTGTAGTTCTACATTGAACTGTAATATTTCCATATTTCCCAGGCTAGTTACATTGCCTGGATTATTCTAATATATTGACTAATACTAGGAGAATCCAGAGAAATTGCCAAGCCTCTTAAAAAAGGATGGTCCATATGTAATTAGGACCCTTGTAGTTTTTCTCATAGGTTCTCTTGTGCCTTCAGCAAACAAAAGCTCCTAGGGAGACATCCCCAAACAATGCTGTTCTTGGGGTCTTACTTTAACAAGGTGTTCAAACACCACTCAGAGCAATTTTCTTCTTGGACCTTCGTGCAATCCTATTTTTTGGAATTGCTTCTCTTCCTCTTAGAAAAAAATGGATCTTAAAGTAGTGCTGCTGTATCCTCCACCTCTTTTCTCCAGCCTCTCCCACTCTAAGCAATTTCTGGAAGGATTAGTAGCTAATTGGAGTCAGCTGTAGAGATTTACTTCCCATGTGACAGTTTACTCTGTCACAATTCACTATGCAAAAATTTACAGGAACAGTCAGGCAGGAGGTGTGAGTAACGCTTGTAGTGCCCTGCAGAATTTTCCACAGATTGTCCTCTCTGCTTATTCTGTTTTTCAGTAAAGCAACCACTAAAGGGACAGTTGAGGGATCTCAGAAACTCCTGCCTCTTCTCAGATTCACCACACGTAGCTCCCAGTCAGCCGGTTATCTTAACCTTCCACTTGTTTCTTCTATGAAAAGCATTTTCACACTGCTGAGGGGTTTTCTCTCAGGGTGTGATGTAGTCCGAGCCCTACACTGAGAGGAAAGTTACTTCTGGCTATAGACCATTTGACCTCCTCCATGTAAAAGCCCTGGTTAGCTAAGAGAATAAGGCCACACAAATATCTGACTCCTCTAGTTCTTGTCTGGGAGGAAGACCACTTTGTTCATGCTCTTACTGCCTGTTTGTTGAACACAATTGCAAGCACGTAATAATACATTTTTCTGGGCCTGAAAACACTAGATTATATATTTTATAGATATATACACACTCACACACATATATATATATAAAATTTATATTTATAAAGAATTAAAAGCTGATGAATTCTTTTAACTCAATTAAAAAACTGAGTATGATGGAATATCATAAATAGAATCTAGACATCACAAATTAAGGAAAACGTCTCCACTTCCATAAATCTAAATGTAAATATGCTGTTGAAACTAGAAAGACTGAGAGCAAATGTAAAAAGTTACTTTTTATTACTTTGTAAGCTAGGAATTTACTTTTGTCAGGGAGGCTAAGATGTCTTTTCACATTTTCTAAGACTTTTAAAAAATATGAATGCAGCTGCAAATAAGAAATCGAATATCTGATATCAGTGTATTTACAATGACATTATTCTAAAGGGACTTTGCTCAAGTTTCACACAGACATGTTAATAACTCTTGGTTATACTTAATTTATTTTTATCAAGTTCTTTTTCTGCAGGTGCATTTGTTTGTCTGTAGTATGCATAGAAACCGAGAGCAGAAATATCTTCTGGCAAGAAAATACAAGGCTTCAATGGCCTTGCATGCTCCAGTGGAAAGTGGTGAGTATGACTAGGAGTATCTGTAGGAGATACTTGCAGTTTGTAAGAACTGGTTAAATTCCTTCCAAATGGGTCATAAGAAGACAATCATAGCCTCATAACATTGAGTTTAAAGCCCCAAAGAGATTATTAAATCATCTAATATGACTTCTCATATATCACATCCCTTTAAATTTCTTTCAGTTACACCTATAAAGAATCCAAACAATCATGCTTAACAGAAACATATCTACAAGAAAGACCTGAAGATATGTGTTAGGTGGATCATTCACTACTTGTGTTTGTACAAGCCAGGAGGAGACCTGGACTTTGAAATGCAGGCAGCCAGCTGTGGGGGAGAGGGAAAATAAGACCACCACCAGTGGCTGCCTCTGCTGGGGATTCTGTTTTATTCCTCCCACCAAAGCCATTCTAGTTCTACTACCTCACTTTACAATTAATTAAACTCAATATTAAACCTTTCTACCAAAGTTCTCATTTAAATTATTTCTGAACTCAACTCACAGCCAGTCATTCCTTTTTTCCTTTTTTTTTTTTTTTCCTTCAGTGTAAGGCTCTTCCAGACCTGGGAAACTTTCCTGGTATTCTAAGATTAATTACAAATGAATATAATTTGGCTATGAATGCGATAGGATATCTTTAAAAAAAACCCCAAACACCTCTTGTGCTCATGTTATTTAGATTTGATTATTTAAAATATTTATTCCTGCTAGACATATTTCTTCACTTACTAATGGATTAGAAAGTAGTTCATCATTCATAAAGAATGCAAATACAATGCTCTACTTACTTCCAAGTACAGAATAAAATAATGTTTATTGAACATTTGTTTGTTTTCTCCATCACTACTAACACCACTCCGAGTAAATGTTGACAATTCACAAACTAAGGCTCCTGCTAGGAGTAGGGTAGTTCCTGTACCATAACAACTCAGTTATGGCAGCTACGTACAGTCTAGAAATTCAAGGTGCTCCCACAAAGGAGTTTTGTGCAGATAGACAATGCCAGAAAGTAATAATGGGATGGTAGGAAGTGACAAAGCACACGTAATTTGTGCTTGAGTGAATTGTGAGCATAGTCATGTCTATGCTCCTGCCAACAACCCTGCAATTCTGCTATTGCCAGGCTTCACCAACATTTGCCTCTACCCAGAACCGCTCTCTTTGGCCACAGATGTCAGATTGTCTTGATCTATGGGGTAAATGCCTCATGATTCTTTAATTTAATGATTGACTCTGGCTATATTGAAGCTGGCAAGCAGAAATTGCAGTGGTGAGAATGGAGCATCAGGTTCTCCTGTATTTACTACACGAGAATATGCTCAGGGCTATTGGCTAGGACAGTTATCTAAGGAAGAGCTTTGCTAATTGCACAAACCAAGTTGGTTTGTTGGAGGACACAACTTAGACAAAACCTGAAGAATTGGTTAGTCATTAGGAGTAATATGCCACTAGCCACATCATGCATATATCTTCAAGCCAATTACCTGGATTACTTGAATCAATAGACAGAAGGATTCTGCTATCCAAATTATGAATAATACAAAATAATATAACCATACCAGAAGGCCATAACAATGGCTCAGCTGCCTGTCATTCAGAAAGGGAAAGGGCAGCCAAATAGAATTTTTTGGAAAAAGAATATCTACATGCAGCTTTCTCTCATTTCACCACTTTGAAGGGCTATCATTTTCTCATGCCTACTGGAGTGACAGGTTCGTGACCTACCAATAAGTAGGATGAGTTCAGAAACCAGTACAGTAGTTCAATGATGTAAAGAATGCACTTCTTTGATAATTACATTTACTTATCAGTTCTCATACAACTTTTTTTTTTCATTTTTGCTTTTGCAGATAATGTCTACGTGTTAAGACAAATTTAGGTCATATTTTCTCATTGTGTGAATATGGTGAACCGGCTAATTTACAAAGCTGTGACAAGCTGGAGGCCTTAGGATGTTCTCAGAGTTTAAAGCTACTAATATTAAACATCTTGCTGAATGCATCAGTCCACATGCTTCATCAGAGCTATTCACCACATAGGATGATGACGAAAAGAGAACAGAGCAAAAGCTATTAGTCGAGTAAGAGGAACCAAGTATGTGCTTATCCTTAAAAAGAGGAACAGCAGTAGCTAATGTGTTATGAGAACCGATAAAAGCAATTGGTGATCAGAGCTGATCTCATGTGAGAAATTTGCACTGATGTCAGGATAGCCAGAAAAATAAGGGGACAAAGGTAATCTTTTTGCCCTCAGCAAAGAAAAGACAGCATAACAAAGTGTTATTACAATCATAACATCTTCCAGATTCTGCCTAAGAACAAAGTCCTTGTCCATATGATGAAGGATCACATGAAGTTAAAGGGCGGATTCAGAGAGAAGAAAGGCACATATGACCTAATCACAACCATCTGTAACATCACTGATAAAAGGAGGGCAGTGCAATCCTACATTGATCATGTGTTCAGCTTCTCAAAAATTTTGATACCATCTGACTTGACCAGCTCTAGGTTTCCAGATGTGGGAATTCTAAACCATCTCATTGAACTCATCACAAGTTTCTGTCAGCAGCAAGAGAGAAGAGTGTGAGCAGCAACACGCTACAGCAACTGGTTTTCTATCAGCCAGAGGATGAGACAAGGATTCAGCATGTATGCAATATTTCTAAGACAAGTCTGGGAAAGATATGGAAGAACAGAAATTGCCGGGCCTGCTATTGTTTGACACCTCTAAAATAACTTCAGATGCACCAGTGAAATGACAGGCTTTGCTTCAACTACTTCTCCGACATAATGAAGTTGAAGTCAGTAAAAAATATGCTAGTGGGGAATGTAGCTTACCCCTAAGTATGATGGAAGTGAAATGAGATTAAATGAGCATGCTTGTTGGCTCATCAAAACAGGAAGCAAGCAAAAATCCCTATTAATGATGTAGTTGTTCACAGAGTGACTGACTGTAAAGACCAGAAACATTTTGCCAATAAATCTTCACTCATCTTTCCTGTATAGAATAGAATATTTTTTATGTGTATATAAATAAAAGATTAATAATATCTAATTTTGGACTCCCCAACAAAAAATATGAAAGATTTCGGCATCTTTAATTGGCTGTATCTTTGACTTCTGAAAAACTTAAGTGTTTGGTTTTTTTTTCCCAATCCGTTAAAGGATGTTAATCATGGGAAGTTAACTGCTGCTGATGGGACAGCTTCAGCATTTGAAATATGAAATTACTGCTGGGAGTTCAAATGTAGTTATATCTGGAGTTTACAAAATTTCTGTCACAGTGTCAAGGGACTAAATTGATTTGTCTTATTTTATTCTCATGTTCATTTTTTAATTTAATAGAGCATTTCATTCGAGTGGTGAAGGACTGATGGTAAAGAGGGATAATAAGTGCATTTAGTGTGACAGACCGTGATCACCGTCCCATGAAGAATTCTGGCATCATCTCTTTTCTCCCAGGTCCTCTCCCCTTCTTGGTGGGTTTTCAATTTGAAGTGAGGCATCTTCAGTGTGCTCTTCTTACAGGACCATATGCTGCAGAGAGCTACCCACGTCGTTCTCTGGGAGCTCGGTGGCTTTTCTCTGTGGATATCAGCAGGGGTTTCTCCACTCCTTTACGCAGCAGAGTTTGTTCTTGAAAGGGCTGGCTCTTGTGGGTGTCAGGAAAAAGTAAAAAATTCCTTCCTTTAGGCAAACTGTGACCTTCTTCACACAAGCTGACGGCAATAGGGTTTGTAGCACGGGGGAAAGGACGTTACCCGTAGAGCCTGAAATGCAGGATAGAGCTGTGAGATCAAAATCACTCTCTTCCAGTCCTCTTGTCCTTCACACAGAAGTTTGAGGAGATGGTGCTACCACTTTCTGACTGTGGAACTTTGCCAGTAGTTCAGAGATTTTCTGAGAATACAGAATATATGAAATACTCCACTTAGCTCTCTTACCTGAGGTGGGAGAATTTTGCCTCTCACCCATTTGTATTCTTGACATATGGGAGCTGAAAAGCTAGGGGAGTGGGGTATAATTGAAAGTGCCTGAGGCGTCTATTGAAAAAAATACAGTATCAATCACTAGAATGTGGTTTTATTTTTATTTTTTTTATTTTGCTTTGATTGTTGTTATTTACTGTACTGCATTGTGTATTGGCTTTGCTGATTTACAATTCTAAGAATTTAGTGTAAAAGTGAGATTATCTATTATGAAATGTATCGAAAACCAGGAAATTAATTCATGAAGTATTTCAGTGCATTCTACATCAAAATGATTTGTGGGTATGAAGTAAATATGAATAAAATATGAAGTTTGAAAACTTCATTAAACAACATATTTTTTTTCTGTTCTCAAATTAAGAATAATTTTCCTCTGGTTACCTTTGAGGACTCATGGGATAACAGGAATGTCACTGGTGAAATTTGAAAATTCACAAGAGTTATATTAAAACATTATATTATTTAATTGGCTAAACAATAAAAAGACACAGTACTGTGGAGGGTAAAATTTGTTTTCTACTTGAGGGACTATAATTTCCCAAGAAAAAGACATCACATATTTTCCAGCTCTAGTGGCACATTTAACTACCAAGGCATGAATCCTATGAGACAGGCAAAAAATATTTTAAATGATATTCACCTTTCTCAGATACAATACCTTATACTAGCAAATCCTATTGATCCAGTGCTATCATCTTAGGGGGTAGTTGAAATCCTTATTCTCTACCCTAAATCACCCATGAACATTTATTTGGAAAACAGCTGCCTTGAAAGAAGACTCTTACCTGAGGCAAAACTTGCATAGTTCCATTTACAATGGATGAAGTCAGATTCTTATTTCTTGTCTTTTAGCTAAATTGAAGAATGTTTTCCTTTCTCTCATGCATTTTGAACTCTTTGGGTTTTGAACTTCAGTAGGTGGGTGAATAAGTTTTCTTGAGTATTTGCCTAATTTGTAAAGACTGGTATTTTTTCAACATTTTGTTTTCCTGTGCTATTTAGTGAGATGAGGAATTTAAATAAACATAATGACAGTATTTATTTTCATTATTTTTTGCCTCTGCACCACTAGGTTCTCCAGGAAACATCCATTTTTATTCTTCAACTATAAACTCAAATGTTATTTTTAGTCACACAGAATGCCTCTCCAATCCCCCAAAACTCTTAAAAAAGCCAAATTTCATTAAATTTTATTTTGATTTGTGGATCAGAAAGTATCATTGTGCAGCTATAGAATATGACTCAAAATAAACAAAAACTGCACAAAATAATTCTTTATCTCAATAGAAAAATGTAGACACTCACTTCTGCATGAGCCACTGGATGCCACTATTTTTTGTGTAAAAAGTAAAAATAATAGCAAGAAAAGATAAAATATTAGAAGTTCAGAGTGTTGATCTGAGCTATTTTTGAGGGTTGCCTGTTGAAGAGTATCTTGAGCCCAGGGCTAATGTAAGAGGCTAGTAGGAGAGTCACATATTGCTCCTTTAAGAGCTATAAGCCTTTACTGCTTTTCTAGCATTTGAGTTCTATGGTTTAGAACTCGAGTGTAGTGGAAGATGTGGGACATCATTATGATGTTATGGGCTGGAGCAAGTCCTTGATTCAACAGTTCTTTGTCAGCTTCTGAATACAAGTTGCAGAATTTCTTGTATGATAAGTCTTGTTTGTACAATGTCTCCTATACACACCAGAAATAACAATATATATTTTTAAGATTATCTTAAAATTCTAAACCCTGTAACATTCACACAACTCCAAATATCATTTAAATAACCTACTACTTAGGCTAATGCAAAATTATTTTCCCTTTCATTCTAAATATCTTCTTTTCTTTTTAAGGATTCAACAGCAATATTTTTTTTTTCTACTTACTTGATCTTATTCTGTATATTGTTAAAAAATGAGGGCATTTTCTCTTTTTAAGATAATATTGATGAAATCCATCTGCCCTTAGTTGAGCAACTAAAAATTAGATACCCGTGTCTGAACTAGTCACTTGAGTCTCTTTTCATAAAAAACAGAGAAAAATAAGTAACTTCTGAAGTGAGATTTTTAAGAAAATTCAGATGAACTGACCTCTGATACAAAATCAACAAAAATATAAGCAAAATAATTTTTAAGTTAAACGTAATAATCCAGATACTCTTTCTATTTTATGTGTTATTTTCTTCCATTGGCATGCATTTTCTGCGTATAGTTCAGCTGTCACTAGTTTCACACTGGGCACTTTATTTCAGAATGAACCCTGCACTTATCTCCTTAGCTATAACTTTCAGAAAGTTTTATTTCAAGATAATACTTCAGATAAGAATTATATTTCCAGTGGTGTCTCTGCCTTCCACGTCTTTGTCCAGTTAAATTGGGCTCTAAAAGTCATAAAACCCACTTAACTGTAAGTACAAATAGATTGGGTTGCTTAGATGTGTCTGGGGTTGGTTGGATGAATTGCACATCTTATGCCATACATCTGATCCAAACCATTTACTCTGTGACTAGGAAATAAAAAAGAGTGGCTACTACAAACACATCAGTGCTTCCGACCATGGCAGTCTCTTAGGTCAGACTTAGGAGGAGTGCAAAGAGGAAACCAACCCAAGAAATTACAAGTATATACTCCCCACTAATAATATAGCTGTCAGTTCTCAACACCTAATTAGTGGTCTGAGATCCAATAAATTTTTTCAACAATACTTTCTGGAGTCCCTGCAAGGTAAAAACTATCACTTTATGAGAGCATGATATTGTCAAAAAGCTTAAGCTGTTCATGTACTTCATAAGATATTTTTTGTCTGCTTGCCGCAAAATACTGACAGTAACAGCTTTCCAGGAGTAACAAAGCATAGTATTAGGCTTAGCTGTTTCATCAGAAAATAATAAAGATTGCTGTTGTGAAAAAGTAACCTACTCCAGGTTTATGCAAGCTTTTAGAGCAGCTACTTCTTGCATAATGCTGTGCATAACCTACTTGAGACATGCAGTTCTCATAAAACCAAATGTCCAGAATACAAGTGAAAGGAAAAATGACCATTCTTGTCACACTTATGGTTGCTTCAAGAAAGCTTGAATCTCAGCAACAGAAAAGCACTGCCCTACTGTTGTTTCATACTTGCTTTGATTAAGGAATGCCATCCTTTCAGCTTTTGAGCAAATCTCACCATATTTGTCACATGACCAATCATAAACTTGAGACTAAGCGTAAGTCTTTACATTTAACCAGCTGGGTTGATCTCCTTTTCCACAAGTACTGTGAAATTAAAAAAATAAGAAAGGTTTTTAATTATCACTGCTTAGAACAGTAGCAAAGTTGTTACCTTCTCTTGCTGTTCACAGAGAGATTCAAGGATCACGGCACTTGGAAAGTAGCCAGAAAAAGTCCAAGGATGATGGATACAACTGTTCACTCTGAGGTCTTTGTAATATCTCCAAAGTCCATTCCCGAAAGACCCAGGCCTATCCTGAGCTAAATATTTGCCTCTAGGCAAGAGTATCAGCTTGGAACAAGATCTGAAAGCTGTCTCCACCATAGACTTGCTTCTTCAGAGTCACTTGCCTGTTGTTGCTCTTTCTTTGCAGGGTATGCGCATTGGTCTCCTCTCAGAAAACCTCCAGTATTAAATGAGAGCATGATGTTGTGAGTCAAAATAGCCAACACAGTGATTTGAACATTTTCAGATAAAGTGATGATCCTACTATAGCTTTGGTAAACCTTGTGTTTCTTTTGTTGTGTGACTATTGGAGGAACTGCTCTTGAAAATATTTTCACATACTTTTTGCTGCTTGGACCATCAGATCTGAGGCCTGCTTCTCCTATAAGTGTCAAGATCAGTCTTTCAGTGTGGCCAAGGAATCAAAAGTTTTTTTGTCAGTGTCTGTGCTGGCTTCTAAATAACTGTTTGCATAGTGATCAGAGCAATATTTTTTCCTGAAGGCTGGCTGTGATTACATTTTTTTAAAATTAAATCTCAGTAGTCTAAGTGAATGAGGAGAACAAAGGTGTTTTATTGTAGATGATAGTAGGAGCATTTAACTTTTGCTCTGGATAAAGCATGTTGCACCTTGACTCCTGATCTGGTGCCTTGCGCAGATTTCCAGCCACACAATAACATAAACTTACATGCACGAATGAAACAAAGAAACATGGCCAGTGTGTTCTCTCCACTCTGCTTCAACAGGAAGAGGAGACATTAATAGAAATGGTGGAATTAGCCTTAAGTGGCCTGTTGTGGCATTGTATATTGTTTATGGCACGTTAAATTACTGACATCATATAAAGTCGGCTAGAGTTTGTAAAACGCAACAGAAACAGAGCTCTTCACACTAAAGAAAGTTGTGACCCCTCTGAATGTGTCCAGTATTTGAGCTCATCTAATTTGCATCTCAGAAATCTTAAAAACTCCCTCACTTGCAAATAATCTTTCTTACATGTCACTGGAACCATCCCAAATCTGGGAATTTTCTCTGATTCTTTGAATTTCTCCTTGGAAGTTCCAAAGCTTGCCTCAGAATGGAGGCATGTGTTTCCAAACTTTGTGAGCAGCAGAATATTTGTGAATCTAGGTTGGAATTTGTGTTCATATTGTTTGAAAACCATTCACAAAATTTTCTTTTGAGGTCTGATAATATTTTTTATTTTCTACACTCAAAGTGCAAACACATTTTTATACTCACGTAAAATTAATATTATTATAATTTGCACTCCATTGTTAGAAGAGAGAATCATTCTGATCACTGCTTGGTTTGGTGTCAACCAGTCATGTTTATTACAGTGGGAGATCTAAAAATAACTGCAACTATTCTATAGTATTTCCAATTTGGAGTAGATTAACTATAAATTCTCTAATTAACATTTCAAGCTTGTGTTTATTTTCCTGTTTTGAAACCTAAGTTTGATTCCGAATTTTCAGTACAATAAATGAGTACCAAGGACTTTAAATGCAAACTACATTAGCCACACATATAGCTCATCAAATTAAAAATTAAACAACATACACTGCTGAAACTGTCAACACAGATGCAGTGCCTTTGAATTCTACAGTAATTCCTCTTGATGTCATCAGTGTTGCAAGAAGGTGAGTTTCTTACAAACAAAAAATAAATCAGAACAAAACAGAATTACCTGTTTATAAACTCATATATATTTGTCTCTAGGCAGAATGACATTGCAAAGCATTACAGGTAATGTTAATCAAAGTGACAGTTTTATATATAGTAATAGTAACTAAACTTTAGCAATATAGAGTCTAGTTAACTCACAGAGAGTTTAGATGGCAACTTTTTCTTTCTTTATCATTTTGCCCCCTCTTGATGATGATTTAACTGGTGCCTTTATGAGCATTTTCATTACATTACAGAAAATAGTCACAACCTAAATGTGCCATGCCAGTAGAAGCAAGTGTAAAGAGCATGGTTCTCAATATAAAAATATTTTATACAGTGTCAGGGTCTCAGTGTAAAAATATTTAAAAAAATGTTTATAATTACAGTTATCAATTATCCTGAATTCTTTTCCATATCTTTCTCTGAAAAAAGATTTGGAGCTGTATCCCACCAGCTTGCCAAGTTTCTGGACGATCAAAGTTTTTTCCTCTTAACTGCATGGACATCAGCCTCACTGATCTTTGAAGGGTTAAACATCATGCAAAAGAAAACCCCTTCACATAAATACCCTTTGTTCTTTCTCTTATCTGTTGTTTCCACAGAGAATTGCTCTGGCTAGCAAACCTCTTTCCCTGATTCAAAAGGGTGAGAAAGTGGGACAAGATTAGGAAATACAGGAATTAGTAGAAGAAAGGAGGGAAAGATTAAAAAAGGATTGTAGAAAAAAGAAGAAAGGGACAGGAAAAGAAAATAATACAATGAAACTAAGATTCAGTAAAGCAAGGGAGAGAAAAAAAGGGGAAAATGGATGCAACTGAAGTTGACAGATGAATGAAAAGTAAAATATTATGGTATGAAATACAGGCTCTTATTCCAGTGTTAGAGATGATATGGCTGTGACAAACATACCAAACATGAAAAATATTTGCAGAACTAAAAAGTAGATTTTATCCTCAGAAAAATTGTAATGAAAATGTGGAATTCAATAGAATTCATTAATATTATAGTAAAGTTACTTTTACAATTTTGATGTCTTTTTTGTTGGCACAAAAATTAAAATAAAACTATTTTATCCACAAAGGCATCACTACTTGGCAGCACACTACTTCAATTCTATAGCAACACTTTCTGGTTTATATTACAAAGTAGTTCTGAATTCTGAAGACATTGACATATCTGTAAGAAGTGGATTCTAAAACAGAGTGGGTTTGTTGAATTAAATATGAAAAGGAATAATGCAATCAGTACAGAATTCCTTGTCTTATTTATTTTTATATGGAGTTCAATACAAATCTCAACTAATACGTGTTTCACTTATCAGCATTATCAAGTTTTCAACTTTTGTTGTGTTACAGAATATTCTAGTGACACCATATGACTGTGAATCGTACCAGCAAAACCAGAAGTGCTACACAAAGAGTCAGGAAAACTGTGTGGAAGGGCTACATACTCGGTTCACTCGCGTCATCTTTACAGTGTCGTCTTTGAAACGGTAGTATCTAATAGGGTAGCTACTCCTGCTGGCTTCAGGTTGGCCAGACTGCAGAATCACAATAAAGTAATTTCAGCCTCTCAGGGTAAGGGAGTAAACAAAATGATTGAAAGCAAATATTCCCCCACCCACAGTGTTCGCTCTAGTGTTCCCTTTTTATTTCCAGTCCAGCAGCTCTTCTCAGATTCCCATCCTCTCACCGATCCCACAGAACCTCATGGCACAACAGGAAAAGTCTGATAATTTTCCATCATCCCTCACGTCTCACCGTTGGCTATGGGTCTGTCTTCTGTTGCAAGCAGGGATCCTGCTCCTTTCAGAGTCCCCCAGCATGTTCATGAGCTTCAGGTTTCTTGCTTGCTTTGTCTCTGCTGTCCCCATCCTGCCTGCCTAGAACTTCTCCCGGATTCACACTCCCAGCCCTCTCCGTTTGTTGGGATTTCCCTAATGTAACATAAAGCAACCAGGACCGAGGAAGCAGTCATGCTTTCCTCTTATTATCTTCCTCCCTTCTGCACATCCACATTCCTTCAAACAAAACCTTACATAGCACATACAAGCAGAAAACTGCATGCCAAGAAACTCCATCGCAGCGGGCAGACTATATATACTTAGACCTTCATTCAAAGGCTGAGTCCACTAGTTGGAAGAACTTGACTGACTTGATTATAGCTTTTGATAAGAAACATTAGACTTCAAAATGTTGGTATTTAAACAGTAATTTATGAACAGTACTCTCACTGTTGACTGGACTTATAAAGTTGTGCTCTTTATAAAGAAGTTTGCTTTATCTTATAGGGCTGAACACTGATTACTTATTTTTAAGGTTCTAAAAAAAAATCTAAGAATTATAATCCACATATAGAAACCACCAACATTTTGTAAAAGTTGTTTAATGGATCTTGTACGTATCTGAAAGTCTGTTGTAATTTCTGAAGGCAACATAACAAAAAAAAAATCTCTAGGAAAACTCAGGTGGTTTGCATATTTTTGTTTGTTATTGTGGGTGCAGATCACATTCCCTGTAGAAACTGAAGAGTCAGTCAGAATGCATATTATAGGTCTGTCAATGAAAATTTTAGCAGCCAGAAGCGGTTTGTTTCAGTTTGTTTTTTTGTGTGTTTTTTTTCTTCTTTTTTTTTTTTTTTTTTTTTGAGGCGGAGGGGAGTGTTGGCGTGTTCTGTTTATTTGGGGTTTTTTGTTCTACCCCAGCATGGCATAAGATCAATGCCAATTGGAAGAACAACTACAAAATTATCTTCATCATCAGCCTGATAACTGCATTACTATCATAAATGTCCTTCCATTATCCTTACTTCTGTCTTTTATAAATAGTAGTTGCTGTCTGAAGAACTTTAATAGTATCTTGCACTGGGGTGAGCGATAGGATTCTCTAGCCGATCATTTCAAGTTACAAGATCTCAACAGACCTATCAAAAATTTGGAAGACAGTTCTGAAACTCACTGTAGACTAGATTGGCAGTCCTACTCAAGGAAAGTACCATTTCCCCTTTTTCCCTCTGTAGAAGGAAGCTGCCAGGACAATTTTTCTTATTAAAGAATTCCCATGGATCTCTTTGGGTTGGATTGAGAAACTGAGTTTTGTGTTCACTAGGCACCATACGCATACTGTTAGGCCAAAAGCAATAAATACAGAAAAGGCAGGGTGTCTTGTAAAAAATTATGCCACGCAAAGGAAGTAAAAAATGTTAAAGAATACAAACATTTTGTGGTTAGCTTCTTGCCCACATTAACCATGGGAGATTAATCCAAATATCATTAATGTTGAAGTCAGACTTAAACTGTCACAGATGATGATCGTGTTTCATTCTTCCTTCTGAAATCAGTGAAAAATGCACAATTAACACAATCTTCCTCGTTCAGAGGCAGTCAGGGAAGGAGACTAAACTGTTAATGGCCAGTTTCAAGCCAAAATGAAATGCAAAGATGTAAATTTCCATAGTAGTTCAAAATGTATGTGATCACAATCAGTGGTTAACAAATTAACAGCTTGATAAACCATGACATAGTAACGGCAATGAGATTATCATGCCAGTTAGAAGCAAATCTATATTCTGCTTCTAGAGAGACAGAGCTACTAGTTAAGACAGAGAAAAGAGAGAACATATCTGAATATTTCTGTAGTCAGAGTAAGTCCCACAAATAAAAGTGGAATTAGACCAAACAATTACATGTAGAAGGATTTTAGGAAAAAAATAATCATATAACTGGTGAGGGGTGTTACAACACTTTCAAAAACTGGGTATTTATTCTTTCTTTGGCCTGATAGACTAATCTATGCATTTCAGGCAAAAAAACCCCCACAAAAGCAAAGAGATCATTGTTTTTCATATCTCTCCTCACTTGTGCTACCTATGTACCTATGTACTTCAGTGCTGAGAAAGCTGAGGTGCTGTCATTACTGGTTTTCATACTGCTAGCTATAGCTAGTGCTACTTTGCATTCAATCTGTTTGGTTTTCAATACTGTCCTTTTCTTCTATTTATGCTGTAAGGTCTTTGGGACAGAAACCATTCTTTTGTTAGAATATATTTATGCTGTAATCATGTAGTTTATGTATACCACATATTCAGCTTAGCTATATCACATATCCCTGCTGTAACTGTGTTTCCATTACATCAACATATAACATCTCTTAAACTGGGTCCCTCATCCATGAATAGGGATTCAAAAGCTTTCAACTATACAACTAATAGGCATAGAAAAAATGGGAGAGAAGGAGAGAGAAATGCATCTTGCATACACTAGCTGACAAATTTCTAAGATATACAATATCATATTTGTCCATAGCCAAAGAATGCTCAGTTTACAATAGTTATGAAATCTGAAAATATTTTGTGATCTTATTTTTTGTATAAGAGTCTGCCTGGAATCTTCTGGAGGAAAATGGCTGAGCTTTTTCACCAAACAGGAGAAGCATTCACTTGTGTTTTGTGGTTAATATACAACAGGAAAAAAAAAAAAAGACTTGGTGGTACAGATTTTTAATGAAACAATCAGCTTTTGTACAAAAGTGACATGGGAAAATTTCTTATTACACTGAAAAACTATCATTTAGGCTGATCTAAAGATCAGAACTGTAGAAAATCTCTGCTATTCCAGAACCTATTAGACTTCTAAGGGCACTTCATAAAGCCATTGAAAAGAGTAACTAGTGCAGCTCTACATTTAGGAAGCTCCAAAGATCTAAATGCATTGTAACCCGCATCAGTGATGAGAAAGCTGAGTAAAGAGCAACAAATCTCATCTGAAACACTGTTGGCTGCACAGTGCCACTGAACTGAATGTGGCAAACAAAAGCTCCAGCACCTGAGCCTCAGAGAAGCAGAGCTCCAAGGTCAGCTCACCTACTAACTGAGGCTTAAGAGGTGTTAAGATCAGAGAAAATTGTGACCTTTAGGCATATGAAAGGCATAACAAAACCTGCTGTGGCATCACCCAGAGGCCTGTTGCCAGTTACTGATAACCAGCTGAACCTGTGTATTGATGCAGAGTTACCTGCCCTTCCAGGTCTTAATTAGCTTCTCCCGCTCAACTAGGAACAAACCTGAAGCTTCTCTTACTATTAATTCCTGAAACAAGACTCCTGTAACATCACACAGAGATGAACTCTATAGAGTCAAAGGTCAGTTTATAAACCTGCTAAGGCAGACTTCTTCAGCCAATGAACCCAATATGAAGTCAATATTGGAATAGTCCTCCCATTAGAAGATAGAGAAGAAAGTACTATTGTATCCTTGCTCTGTTCTTTGACTCTTCTCCAAGCATCTTCTGTTCACCACTGCTGAAGAAAACATACTGTGCCATATGTATTTAGGGTCTCGAAAGGACATTGACAGTCTTATCTCTTTAATAACTTTGTTATCTTACTCTACAGTAGCATAGCATAAATGATTCTCTTTAAAAATCTAACTTATCTTAAAGTGCATACATATATTTTGGGAAAAGAATAAATGGTGAGACAGCGAGGACTGCTTCTGCACATCATGTGGCATATTTCATGGGTCCTGAAATCAAGCCTTGAGATCAGATGATTCAGTAATTGAGCTGGAAGAATTTGGAGGCAGTAAATGTTAGAGAAGTGGGAGAAAGGTAAGGTAGAAGAGAAGGAAAGGAATAGGCAGCGAGAACTACTGAGGCAGAAAGAAGGGGTGGTGGACAAAGAAGAGAAGCTAGACTGGGAAAGCAGCCTGATTTGGAAGAAAAAGGGGCGAGAAGAGCCTCACGGTATGTGAAACATCCGTTTAAGTGTGTAATAGAAAGAAGTAAGGAAATAGCTACAGAGTAAGAAAAATGCATGTGTAGAGAGGTGGAGAGCAGGGTCAGAGTAAAAGATGCATGAAATGAAGTGGAAGAGCAAAGGAACTTGAGAGCAAGTTAGGTAGGTGGTCTGAAGGAGTAGAACTTAGTGGAGTAGAGGAGGGAAGAGGAAGAGAACTGGGAAGGAAGATTTTCTAGGGAGAGCCTGGGTAAGAAGTTCTGTTTGCAGTGATTTTAGATGATAATTTGTGTGAATGATTGGTTTGAGAAGGAGAATATCAGTGTGCAATAGAATCCAAAGGAAATTTCCTGTGTTTGTGTGTTTACCTGCTTTGTAAGGGAATGCTATGGAGAGGAAAGGCAGTATTGTGGGAATTAGCGATGAAATAATTACTACATTTTTAAATGGAGAGGGTAAAATATGGTTTAGGTTCAGAAATTTGCCTGGGACCAGTCTTGTCTAGTCATCCTTCCTCTATATAGATTTTGTCTTTCCTTGTGTATAACAAAATTTCTCTTTCCAGTGCCTTTCAGCTTTTTTGTCTTGTGATTGCATGTAGGATGACTGATTAAGATCCAAGACAGCCATATCACCTGCTGGTGGCCTGAAAAATAATCGTGCTTTCCTTCATCTTGTGATCATTCCAGTGTGCATATGCCCATCCCTCAGACTTTGGAGATATGATTACATACATCACCCCCAAATGTCTGGACTATTTGTGAGCTTTTATGATGCTGGACTACGGGAGACCATCTATCTGTGTATAAGTGTTAACATTTGAAATAAATGGGCAATTCCTCACTAGAGATTAATTCTTTTGCTTTTCTAATGTTTCCAACCTCCATTTTCCAAACCACAGCTATCTGAATTTCAGGGAAGGATTCAAACAGCCTGATTTAACATGGTGGTTTTCAAGCACTGAGTAATTCCCAGAGACACTTAAGTCAAGATAAGTCCCAAGACTATTCCACAACAGAGCCAAAATTGGTTTTATGTTCTTTTTATGTTCTGGAGGTATTTTCTTTGTCTTCTGAGATGCACTGCAGTCTGAATAGATAGGCAGATGTTCAGGCACCTAAACTCTCTTGTGATTTAAAGATGAATGGAGAGGGAATGGGCAGTCCTCAATTCTTCCTAAGATCCTTAATAAGCCAGGAAGGTTAGTCATAACCAAATCATGCTTTAGTCAGGCAGATTATATTGACATCATTTATAAAGGTCAGGGTAGTGAGGAAGCTCATAGATAAGTTTCTGGTCCCTGTTAACTGGATTTAGTTCTGTTCCTGTCTATTGACTGTATAACATGAATGAATAAATAATCTGATCAATAATGACTAGAACTCTCTGCCTGCTTCTTCCCACTGGAGTTTCTTCCCTCTGGGTTTCCTCCTGGCTCTTTATGTCTCCAAAGCTCTTGCGTTTCTGGTGCTCAGTGACCCACTTACAACTAGAAATAGGGATATGCTCTCCCAGAACTGGTGGCCGGGGTCACCAGTCATGGGGTCACATTGGGAAATGGGAACTGTGACATGGAGCGTTTTCATGCCAAGGATATAACACTCCAGGTATCTCTGATGGTGCATAGTTTAGCATTCAGTGAGGATCATTAAGAGCAGCTTTGTAGAGTTAAACAGTGCCGAGGACTCCATGCTAGTCTAGTCCTACTGACTTAATGTCATTTTTCCTCTGAAGTGGAATCAGCACTTGTGTCAAAATGTCACGGCTTCCTCAGTGCTTTCCTCAGTGCTTGATTCCAAAAGTCCCTAGGTGATATTTCCCAAATTCTATAGATACAGATTTTTGGACTCTTGTTATCTGTGGAACTCGTGTTCTGCCCTTTGCATGAAATGTTCCTCAAATGCAGCATTTTACTATCTGAAAATTTTTCCTACTATTACTTAATTCTGAAAAATATATTTATACGTACAATATGGTTTATCTTTTTCCCTAATTTGTATTATATTGCAGAAATATTTTGCCAGGTAAAGAAACAAAAATGTTTTCCAGGGTTTTCCGAACTTGCTTTGTCCACAAGTCTAGTTTATCATCCATCTAATATGAGTTAGTAATTCAGACTTTTGGTACATATGATTTTTTTTACCTTATCTACTTGCTTTTCAAGAATTACATTGTAGGATCATAAAACTGTTGTCCTTAAAAAAACTTTTTTTGCTTTGTTCACCAAGATTAAGTGTTCTTAACTGTTTATGGTGTCAAACATTGAAGAAAATACCAGATAATGAAGGCTCAACTACATTAATAATGATTGATCATTCTTTTACATGCATAAAGATACCCTTCACTCACAGAATAGTAAAATAAATCTTTATTCCTAAAGTTTATGTAAAGCTTAGAATAGATCTAATACCTTCCCTACACTCTTGCTATTTCTTTTCAGTATTCACTCTTGTTCTCAGGCCTACTGAAAAATTATACCTTTCCCCAAACACATATCGGATCCTGTAAATATACCAGGAAAGTGATTAGGAAACCAGAATAGTGTAGCAGTCCATAAATGTTGCCTCTTTAATGTTTTCAACCTTCCTTTTGTAATAAAGGCAGTCCCTTTATCACTCACCATCCAGATTACTGAGAGTTACAAATGTTTAGGGCAAGGAGTCTCAAGGGTTATAGAAATATAAACATTGATTTACCATGCCGTGCCTTGGGAGAATGGTCTGTCTATAAGCCTGGTAAAGTAATAGGGAAAGAGATGTTCTGCTCTGAGAATTTCAGTTTGTCAGTGAACATTTTCAAATGTTTACTTGAGCTACAGAGCTGAAAAAGCATTCTTATGAAAATTGGAAGTGACAATAAAAAATACTTCTTATAATAACATTTCAAAGTGCTGGTCAGATTCTTTGCTTACTTCTTCTTAAACTTCAATGAAGCTTATTCTCGCTCTATAAATAAAGTATTGTAGCATCCAAGGCACCGTGAATGTAATTGCTTATCTTACTTTAATTAATGTAACCTAAAATGTTTAACTAATCTGGAGATTTATTTTAAATAGTGTAACTGAAAATTAGGTTTTGAAAACAAAAGGAGAAAACAGGAGTAGAAGAAATTAAGAAAACTCAAATTAATCTTGTTCTGTAGATGAATTGATTTTTATTCCATTATTTACTTTTCCTTGATCCTTACCAGTGACCTTGATTTTATTTGTGCAGAAGAAACAGTTTACCAGCTATATAGCTTGCTTTTAATGAGAACAGTAAAAAAAAAAAAATCCACAAAGAAATTAGAAACATATTTATTCCTTTCCACTTTAAGATCCCAAAGCACTTAATAAACATTTATTAATTAAGCTTCATTCCCAATCCTGTGAAGATAAACACATTATAGATTTCTATTTATAGATGGGAAAACCAAGCCCCAGCATACTGAAGTCAGTTGGCTACCACCACGCACAACACGTGGCAGCCTGAGCCAGCAAGAGAAACTTGGGGCCTGATCCTTCACTGTTTTGGACTCTCTATGTAACTGTTGACACCTTTGCTGGGTGCGCATAAGGAACTGCTGGTTTGGAAAGTCAGCCTCTTGGACGTGTTTCATTCATTTCTGACTTTTACAAGCAATTACACCAAAATGCATGATGTTATGTGGTGACAAGACTCCAATCACTAGCGCGTTATCTACCGAAAACCAGTTCCTCCCTGTTCTCATCCCCTCACACAAGATACCATAGGGCTGTGTTCACTCTTTGGAATGCTTTTGCCTTATAAAAGTGGGATCTGCTTTTAAAGAAGTACAACAACTGCATAGCTCTGTTTTCATTTCTGCACTGATTTTTTCACTCATTTAAATTTGTCCTCCATCTGAAATTTTTCAGTGAACAGGGAAAGAAGGGAAAAAAACCCCATCATTTTTTTAGATTTTAAAAAATGTTCAAGCCAGATGAAAATATTTTCTAGGTTTTTGTTTGCTTTGTATCAAGAGATTTATAAATTGCCATTAGGACACAATAAGGCAGTTTAACTCAATTTAGCAACGAAGTCAGTGTTTTTCCAAGCTATCAAGTTAGTGCCTTATTAAAATCCCAGTGGCACTGGAGTATCTGAGGTGGGGAAAAAAAGGTTAAACTGCATATCAACTACTGAAGGGAGCTGAAAGGATGTGGAGCCCAATTAAACCTTCAGCACTGCTCTCTCTCATAAACACTTGCTACTTTATTCCCTCTGGAACACATTTCGAGGCAGCTAAAGTGGGAACCCAGCAAGAACCTTTTCATGAGATCTCTGTTATTGAGCCTCAGGTCCAGCCCAGTCCTTCTGGGTGAAAGGCTTCATACTCCCTCTCTATTAATCATCATCTGGCCTTCTAACACCTGGGACTGACTCCAACTCCCACTGTTGCTATATTGACAATATTCCCTGTTGATTTCCTCATTTTCTCAGCCAAGGCTAGAATGACCTCTTTAAAATTCTTTATAAACGTCAGTAATTGCCGCATCAAACTTCAATTCATTACTTTCCCAGGCCTCATGTATTTTGATGATATGAAAGTTGACCACATTTACATGCAAATTGAAGTTTTATATTAATAAGGGCCAGTAAAAAGAGATTGCATGGTAATACTCCATTATGACTTTTAAATACATTTGCCCATGTCTCGACTTGGCATTAGCATGGTCAGACCATGAGGAAATCATGTTGGTCTGATTGCAATTTTGTTTTCCAATTGAAAGTACAATTTCATCAGGTTTCCCTGTCATTTCTAATAATGACTTAAGTTTGCTTGCTAAATTGAAGAATTTCTCCAGGCCTCTAGATGGGCTGGGAAACAGGTGAGGAGACAGCTGCTTCTATATGAAGTGCTTCATTATGAACTACCACTATATTCAACCCCATAAGACTTGTTCGATGATAGAAACGAAATTACTGAAGGTCTAGTGCAGCTGAGATTGATTATCTTAAGCATATTAACTTTTAACATAAAACTTTGTAAGCACAACAGTTCATCTGTGAACAGAGCCTTTAACACCCTGATCAAAGGGTCCTTAACCTTTTAGACTGCTATTTCATTTTTGGGCTCAGATTTTGTATGCGGTTATACACTAGCAGGAAAAGAAATACAGCGCCATTCTGCAGAAAGGGAATTGTGTATGTTAATGCAAAAACTCGAGAAATCACTTCTCTAGACACATTCAGTTAAGAATCCTAGAGAGTATGTAGTCACAATATGAAATCCATGACCCCATGCTGATGTCATTAAAATAACATTCATGTTATTGATTATAAAAATCTGATTACGTTTCTCACTGGACAATAAAGGCATTTAAAAAAATTGTGTATCAGTGGCAGGTTAGAATAGAATTAAATAAAAATAGGGTCCCTATAGCTCTAATATCACAGATATTCCTATATGCTGTTAAATGTACTTTTTGGGGGTGGTTCCATAGAGACCAACAATCATGCCAAAGAGAAAGAAACAACAAGGTACTTCTATAAAATGTCATTTACCATGTAAATGTCCTGGCTGATGCGAACCATGCTTAAGTAAAAGTATATGTGATATTATATTAGAATCTCAAGCAATGATACAGCAAGTTTATTCATGTAGAGGCTTCTTGTACTCTGACACCCCTCAGGGTCAGTGGGATTATCAGGGACGCGCATACATAGGGGCTTGTTTGTGCAGACTCTTGCTTTCCAACATAATCTTCTAAGACAGTAATAGGTGACATCCCTTGAATGTGCATATTTGTCGTTGCAATAATTTTTGAAATAGCTGATGTAATAGAACTGGACTGTACACTTACTACTTAAAAATTAAGCCGTGATCCAGTAAGACCATCTGTTTAGGCAGATCTCTCCTGTTTTTGCAAAGTCCCACAGACCTCTGTCAACTCAGAGAAGGATTCAAGCTCCTCTTACATGAATCTTATGTGGATATTGGAGTTTGAATTGATAGTTCAATACCATTTATATCTCCTCAGAAGTGTGCCTTGTGTAGGCCAAGCAGTTGGATGATAAAGCTCAATTTTATTAAAATACTTCCTTATTGTTCCGTTTTCTAACAGAATTATTTTGCTCTTTTATATCAGATAAGTTTTCAACAGCAGCTTGAATAGAGAGGTCAATGAGCATATGATAATACCATAACATTTCTTATCAGTATTTATAATAAATATTTACACTGGGAATTGTTTAACTTATCATACCATGGTCTCAGTTACCCCTATTTGCTATCAAAATATAGTAGTATGAATTTATTTGATAGTTCTGCCTTCCAAACAAAAGCAACAACAAGCAAATTGCTTGTCCTAATAAAAGGTCTAGTCAAAAGGATTATCATATGGTTAAAGCAATGATTGGCACTTTTAGTCCAGTGCACAAGAGACCAGTGCCTGTTTCACAAACTTCACAACCCTTGTTAGCTGCCTGAGCACAATAATCAAGAACAGACTGAATCTAAACTCCTCTTCAACTTCAGAAGTACCCCTTGTGCTGGCCAAGTCAGCCCGAAAACTCAGGATGAGAAATCTTTGCATTCAGTGATCCTAACTCCCTCCTTCATAATCAAATACTGCGTGCAGCTGCTTGGTCTGCATTTCTCTCTGCCTGGGAGCAGTTGGGGAATGGGTTTCTTGCCTCTGGAAAATGAGTTCTTCAGGTCTTTGAGAGGCATTTTGGTGGTCTTGGTAGTCTTTGTTATGGTAACTTGCAATAACAGAATTGATAGTAAGGATACAGATGCAGAAGTTTTTCTTGGGGAAAGTGTGGAGAATGTAATTATGTTTGATTTCTGCTGAAAGTGGTCTCATTATTTAAATAGAAAATAATTTCTTTTTAAATACCTGAATAAGTCTGTGTGTATAAATATATGTGTGTTTATAAAATGGCTAAAAACCTCTGGAAATCATAGAATCATTTAGGTTGGGAAAGACCTTTAAGATCATCAAGTCCAACTGTTAAATCTTCCGCCTAAAGAAATGAAGCCCGTAGATATCAGGTAACCTTGAAAAAGAAAAAGCACTAATAAATGAAGTGGTAATTAAGAATGTTTATTGACAATCATGGTAGGTTTCAGGAAATCAGAACGGTTGGACAGTTAAGATTTAAAAAAGAAGATTGCAGATTTGCAAGAAAAGTTAATGAAGATGATAACTAAACCTGATTATTTCTCTCATGTGTTCTCTTTCCTCATCTACCATGTAAGACCATCAACAGGAATCCAAAAAGTACAAGTAGTCTATATAAGAACTGGTGCCAAAGGAAAATGTAACAGGATCAGGTAAGTGTTTCAGAACCTAAAGAGAGGAAGACTTAACTTATCTCTGCAAATGCAGACTGTTATTAAAAGCATAAGAATATCCAGATACCATGAGTGAAGCCATAGTTAATATGATACAGAAAACTTTAATTCCTTCTCCTTGAAACTAAGCAGTGAAAGGCAGAAGGACCTGCTCAAACATTTTTTTTTTTTTCAAAGCTATGTTAATACTCAAGGGAGTTGGCACAGAGCTCATTGCTTCCAAAATTTTTACCTTAGACACATGTTTCTCATGATACTTGTGAGATTTTTCATGGAGATTCAAAGACTTGATATGAAAGGTCAATAGCAACTTCAAAACCAAACAGCCATAGAAATAATACTTAACTATATAAGAAATTTGAAGGAATATGGGGAAAAAGATGGATATTAGAAATCGGAGCTGAAGGAAGAGTACACAACCTGATATCAAACACCAAAATGGTAATTATCTTCAATATGCAGTTGTTTGTTGCTAGCAGATATTACTGTTCTAGACTGAATGGGACCACGTTTTTCTCATTTCTCCCCAAGTCAGGACTTCTGTCTCCTACACCCTGTACAGAATTATATCATTTGATCAGGGGAATGGTTATTTCTATATGTTTATTGTAATACACTGCTCTGGAGATCAGTTCCAGGTGTCTGTTTCCTCACCAGTCCATTACTAACCTTGTTCTCCGCCTTACAAGAGCTGTGGGTGAGGCAGACTCTACTGCAGCATCCTGTACTTTTATTCTATGTTAATGTTTGATTTTCTAGCCTCACTGTGCTCCATCTGCATCAGTCTGGAATGTGGAGTGTTTCTGATATGAAATTTCTCCTAACAAACTGTTGGGATTCTTAGTTATACTATTGCAGCCAGTTTTTCTCTCCCTTTCATGATACAGAGAAGGATCAATCTTGTAGCTGTTCTTCGGTTGTTGTTTCTATACTCTTCTTTTTTTTTTTTTTTTTTTAATTCACATAAACCTTTATTCTCTATAGAAAGTTAAAACAGAACCAGAAAAAGCTTGTAGATATCACATTTGCCTATTAAACAAGAGAGAAATGTCCTTATCTGCTTTATGACAAATGCAGCTTTATTTTAAAGTATTTTGCAAAGGCCATGACTATGATTCGTCACCTGATTATCAGCTGTAAAGGCTTTTATTAAATACCATCCCCTCATTCATCGTTTTCATATGAAAGTAGTAAACAATGACTATTGCATACATAACTCTTCAGTACTGTAAAAGCAGAGGGCTGAAGTGTGTTGTCCTTCCCATGATATTTCAATTTAAACATGGCTGCATTGCAGTAATGTCACATCTCGTTTACACTGTGGACTTGGTGGCAGACAGGGATCATTACAGGGGGAACACTGAGAAAAATACATTACACAGTAGTCATAACCATAAAAGAAACTAAAGAGAAAGAGACATACTGATGCACAAGCAGCTTCTATAATAGAACAGAAGAATAGGATTGCACTGAGAAATGTACAAAGGCAGTAAGTTTAGAAGAGAGTTACCACTGCACTAAATTGTCAAGCTTGAGTCAAATGATATTACTTCTGACACCTCTGGCTACAGTACATTGCTTTTGGATTCAGTTTCTCCACTTTTCTTTGGTTGTTGCAGTAAAGGCAATTCCCTTGTGCTTTGATTGTTGAGATTATCCTCTTTTATATAGCTTCCCCCTTCCCATTCTTTCCCTCCTCTTTTCTGTACCAGCATTATGGGTGTGAGCAAAGATTATGCAGACCTCTGTAATGTAGTCTATTTTTTTTAAGTCAATCATTGGCTTAGGTAGACAGCCAAAAGCAAATAGAGTACTGTTTGCATTTTTTTTTTGATTGCATAATAATAATATTAACATTATTAATTAAGGATATCCATATATAGAAAAACTAACTCAAGTAGACTTCTTATTTTTATGTGCCTGTATGTTTATATACACTCCATTAAGTGTCAGCAGAAGTACTACTCAGCTACTGTATTTCCCCCCCTTTTATTTTGAAGCATGAGTATCTTTGTATTTGAGTCCCCTTTGTTTCAGATCAGAAAAGTTTGTAGCAAATGGAGAATGCACCCAGGTTTCAAGAGTTACAGGAGAGCCATGAGCACACCATCACTGGCGTCAACAGCATAATACCATGGTTTTCTTACATAGATATCACTGCCCACATGAACTTTATGGTTGTCCCAGACTTGTATAGTTTCCATGCAGCAAGTATGACCAAAGCCTGTTGTGACGGTCCTGCCTTGTGTACCTTACAAGGGGATGACAAGGTGAGATCAAAATGGAGCTGTGAGCTCAAGAGGAGATTGTCTTTACTGCCAACTGAGTTTCAACAGCAAGTCAAAATCATACGGACCAACAGCCAAAAGGGAAGCAACAAAATGCCTGTAAGCCTGCCTGGTAACCTGGATATACAGTCCTTTTTCTGCAACTAGAGATGGAAGAGCAGCAAAAAGACTAATAAATTGAAGGAGGGAAGGGGGTCATTAGCTAGAGAACAGGTAGGACATGAAGGACTGTAACTAAGCCTGCCTTACCTACTGTGGTCTCCGTATCAGTTGCAACATGGCTCTTCAGTAACCTGTGCTAAGGCTGAACTATTTCAGAACCCTTCCCGAGATGTGCTGCGTCCTCCCTTGATAATCTCGACCAAAAGCTTTATTCTCGATTGTAGTATGAGTGGAAAACAGCAGAACGTAATGCATTACCAGAACAGGGAATGGACAGAAAGGTGGGCTCTCTCCTTCGTTAAAACTCTTCAGACCAGTCATTTTCAAGTTTTGGGTTTTTTACTACACTATATGGTCAATTAAAGGTAGAATTATTCAGAAATTAGAACAACTTTTGATTTTTAGGGTACCAGTGAATTAGTCTGTCAGAGACTAGTTTGTTAATTCCTGAAAAAATTAACCCCAAATCAGTGTTTTTTTAATGACTTACTAAGGGTTGAGGATTTTACTTGTTTATAACTCCTGAGTAAAATAGTCTTGAAAACCATTTTAGTAAGCAGAAGTACCAGAAAAGCTATTTTCAGGAGCATCCAAATTCCATAGAATGGAGTAGATTAAGAAAGGAAAATAAGAGAATTAACTGCTAGAATATTTGGTACATTTTTAACTAAGGCATTAGTTAGTTTATGAACATTGAAATGTAATAGCAGACTAGTCATCAAATTCTGTTGCTTACTATTACAGGCGCTGTATTATATAAATGTTCTCATGCAATTATTGATGTCATCTTAAAAATAGTGTACTTTAACTCTCATCAATGTGCTTCAAATGTGATTTTGCTAGTGGTTACTGGTATACACTGATTTCCAGAAGAAATATACTCCTCTCATGGTTTATAATAATCTGTTTTTCTGCCATCATCTTTATTATTCTTTAGTATAAGCAGTTCCTCTTCTTCCTTTATTTGTTACAAGTATTTATTTGCTCTTGATTTTCAGTGATTGTGCCATCTCATTTTTGGTAGACCAAATAAACTAAACTCCAATGCATTGGACAATGGATCAAGCATAGTTCTCCAAGATAAGCCTGCATAAGGCTCTTGTCTTCGGACAGGATAATGGCTACGTATCACAGAGTTAGAAGACTAGTGCCAAAAAGTAAATAATCGAGTTTATAAGCAGTTTCTTTTTCATCTTGATTATGGTTATTTCCAGTTTTATAAAGCTAACATAATACACTCCGTATCAATTTTGGTTTTCATTGTTTGTTTTGGGCCACATTGATTATCCCCTCCAGTAATATTCAGGCCCTGCCATCTTCAGTGATGTTTGTTCTGTAAATGAGTTGTAGTACACACAAACAGTGAAAAAGTCTTGGCAAGTTTGATTACACAGAATCAATTTATATGATGCTTATGCTGTTACAAAATATCTGCAGTTTACCGGAATAATGGACCCGTAGGGGCAGGTAGTGAATAAAACAAAGTATATACTGAGATAGACATATGGTTATTAAGCACAGTTTGTTCCTGCATTGAACTGAACTTTCTGAAAACTTGCTGACTGTTCCTTTCTCCTTTCCTCAGCTTCCTTTTTTAACCTTCCATCTACAATACCTCTTACATCTTTTTTTGTGTGTATCCCTTTAGTTAGGTTTTGCTTGTACTTCCCTTGTAAGCCTTTCAGTACTGCAAAACCTCATATTGTTTCTCCCTGTAACACTACATTAGGTGAGGAAGCATTATATATATATATATATATAAATAAAATTTTTTGTTTCACAGAAGGGGTGGCCAATCCTCATACAGCCATAAGGCAGAGCCACCAAAGTCCTCTAGACCAGAACTTCTGAACTGCTTTTAAGATGGAATTGAAGTGCCTGACTTCATGAGAACAACTTGTAAAATCAGCCTTAACTGCTGATATAATTCAGGTGCCTTTTCTCTGCCTTGTTTGTATTTCTCATCCCCACTGACTTGGCAACGTTGGCTTAATACTACTCAGTTCTCCACTTCCTCCCATTCCCAGACCAAGGAGGGTCTAATTCCTCTCTAGTGTTGTGATACACAGACCATGATTCTAAAGATGGATACCACAACCACGCTCTCCTCCTCTTGTTTTTAAAAGACTATGGAGAGCTGGCTGCTTATGCCAAAAAAAGGATTTTATGATCCAAATAAGCATCAAGAAACAACTATTTCTCCGGTAACTTTTACAACCTCTTTTGGCCATCTCCTGTTACGAACTGCAGTCTATGAGCTTCTCTATCCCCCACTTATGGCTGAGTACGTCTAGCACTTAAATCAGCACTGGGAGTCCTCTTTCTGGGCCAGTGTGTTCGTTAGGAGTCTGCGATGGGAAACCTTTGCTTGTATCCTGTACTGGGTCTGCTGGGTGGTGCCGTGTTTTAAATTTGTGACTGAAAGAGTGGTAACACACCGATGTTTTAGCTATTGCTGCAGGGTGCTTGCACAGCCTCAGGACCTTCTCCATTTCTTACTCTGCCCTCCCAGTGAGTAGGCTGGGGCTGGGCAAGAGGCTGGGAGGGGACACAGCCACACAGTTGACCCCCACTGGCCAAAGAGATATCCCGTACCATATGATGTCATGCTCAGCAATAAAAATGGGGAGGAGTAGTCTTTTCAAAGTAGCTGCTGCTCAGACACTGGCAGGGCATTAGTCTGGTGCTGTGAGGTGGTGGGTGGTTGTCTTGGCATCATTTGGGGTTTTTTTTTTGTTTTGTTTTCCCTTCATGTATTAAACTGTATCTCGAACTAAGAGTTTCTCTTGCTTTTGCCCTTCTGATTCTGTCTCCCATTTTGCCGGGGGGGAATGAGTGAGTGACTGGGTGGGGGCTTACCTACCGGCCAGGATCAAGCCACTGCATACCCCTACCTGTAAAGGTGGACCGTCACCAATATGTCACCTTTCATTTTTTCCTAGTTGAAATGTAACATAGGTCCAGGACATGAAAATATGGTCTTGTGTCTAAAGTACAACTTTCAGTTAATGAGTTATGCTTAAATGAACATCTTGGACCGTCAGAATATATAGGGTTTGGGAAGATAGTCATCCTTCTAAATTGCCATCAGTTCTAATAGTGCAGGGTTGCAGCATGTTCCTCTTCAGCTACCTCTGAGTCACTCACTGGTGTAGAAGATAATCAGGGGAATATATGGAGCTCTGCATCTAATTTCCATTATAAAAATGTTCAGACTGGGAAGGACTACTAAAACGGCAACAGGCCTTCCAGTAATCAGGAATAAGGAAAGTAGTTTAGCAACCCTATGTTATTTCCTGAAACATAAACACTGTGCTGCCAATTCTGTTTTTATTAGTAGTATGAGTCCCAAAGTACTCGATATTTTTCACTTCTGGTCCCAAATGCTGTCATGAAAAAGATGTATCGGAATCATAGATTATCTTATTTAAAATATATACATGTATTTGTAATGTTAAGTGATTGCACCCCTGAAGTCTGAGGAATAAGTAACACTTACAAAAATCTTACAATTTTTAACTTTTTTTTTTTGGCTGATGTTTTGAAAATATTTGCTATTAAAGGTACTGGAAGAGTTATGAAAAAAGAGTTATACCTTTTTTTCTAGGTACTCCTTACTAGGAAGTCTTGTTTTTAAAAGACAATTTTTTGAATGAACTAGACGATACTAGAATATGTCTAACTTTATAGTCACTTTTCAGTGTTCACCCATACCTGACAGGTGAAATTTGTTGAGGAAGGGTCACTGCTGGCATTCTCTTCTATACTTTAAGTGCATGGTCCACCTCCTTAGACTTACAAAGATAATTTAAAAAACTAAACCTCCTGAATTTTCTCACTTACGGCACTTTTATGATGCTTATGCAAGTATTTTAATATGCGATGTAACTCTGGTACATTATGGCTGTCAACAGTAAAGTGCCTCTAAAAACTCTTGGGGATCTGAAGAGAAAAAGGAGCAATAAGCTTAAATGTAATAGTGACTAATAAACTTACTGCATTTTGGACTTAAATAAGATGTCCCTGCTTATTGGTGAAATAAGTGGAAGTCTTTTCTATCTCACCTGTCAACAGTTACAGGGGTACCAGCCCTGGGGTGCTCTTTGCTCTGCTCAAAGCCTGGGCAAGTTTCCTCCCCCATCAGTCTAGCTCTTTCGAACTGCGTCTGCACAGGAGGCCAGGATTTAGCCTTGATATTGTAGAAAAACTTGTGTAGGATTAAGAGAGTGGACACCTGGTTGTATTCCCTCAGTGCAATGGTGATGGCTGTATTCCCAAGCATTCTGTCTGTGCTAGCCTACTTTGACACCTTTGGGTAGCTGGAAGGGCTTTTTAACATCATACAAATTAATCCAGCCTGAGGCTGGATTAGCTGTAGTAATGGGCAGCATATAAGGGTTTTCAGGCACACAGCCACCTACACCTTGACAGGCTTGCTGCACTTCCAATAATTTATTAAATCTTTGACAAACTTTAAAAGAGACTGTCAAGATGTTTCATCATTTTTTCTTCTTATGCCATTTTTAGTAAATTTATTGCACATGAAAAAAAGACATCCCTAGGCATAGCCCAGGAGCACTAGGGCAAGTTTCCTCGCTCTTCTGCCAACATGTTTCTGTCGTGCCCTGGAGGTAGCACCTGGATCGAGAGGGTAGTTCTGTTCTTCATTTCCTTGGCCTCTCAGCTGACAGTATTAACCAGATAATTAGTGATGATAGGAGTGGAGGCTTTTTTATTATGCAGAGGCATTTTATTTCAAGATTTTTTTGCATTACAATTGTTTGTAATAGTCCTTAGCATCTTACAACTGAAACTGTTTTTTTCTTATCAGTTCATCACATCCACCTTCTGTTTTATGAGTAGAGTATATACACATGGGTGAAAAGAGCAACAGAGATGAGCTTACTGTACGATTCCTAACAACATCTCTTTTCACTTCTAAACTGTGACTAGCTCCTGAACATGTTCTCTTTCCTTGTGTACTTGTGGGTATTTTGCTAACAGAACTAAAGCTATTGCTGCTCGTGAAGCATTATTAATTTTGTTGACTTTATAACTTTGGAACAAGTCCATGGCCTGATGCTGTTTCAGGGGACAAGTTTTGAGCTTCTTATTGTCTTTACTCAGACAAAGGGCTGAAAAATGGAATGATAGTAAAAGGTTGCAATCCTTCATTGGTAGCATCCTACTAGTTTAGTTAAAATTAAAACAGAATTCCTCACAGTTGGTTTCTCTTGGGAAATCTGGAAATTTACCTACTTCCTCAGGAAAATCTTGGGTATATGGGCTATTAATAGCTTTTGGCTGTTTGGCTCATTAGTGGGGTTTTAATATCCAAATCATCTGTGTCTTTCCATTCACCTAGACTTTTATTATTGTTTGTTGGTAAAGAAGTAGAGGCCAGACAATAAAGTACCTTTGTTGAGAACAGTAAAAAACTAGAATTGTCAAGCGATTTTTTATACAAAGCACTGAAAGTGTAGAGAGGAGTGGGAAGTTAAACACAGTTAATGCATTTGTGTATCTTTTGCTGTGTACACGTAAAGAAGGCAGCACAAGCTTTCCCCTAATGTTCACATAATGCCTGGAGGCTGGGAAGCAAAAGAAGGGAAATAAATGAAGAGGGAAGGAAGAATGCAAATTGGCTACAAGGCAAGTTGGTGGTGCATGATCCTTGCTTTGACTTTGATCTAGTCTCATTAATGAGCAATTTTGCAAAGCTGCAAGGAGTTCTCTGGTTGCAAGACAAATTCAGCTTAGGTTGCCCATGCAGGTGTGCATGGGAAGGAATGACACAAGAAGTCTTCCAAAATGTATGCATTCTTCCAAAAACGTATTCATCATTTCAGTTTAATAACTTAAACCATTGTGGCTGAACATCACTTCAAGACATGAAGGATCAGATATTAATAAAAGCAGTTTTGAAATGCACTGCTTAAAGCAAAGGGAAGGAGAGAGTCCTGGATCAGATCCAATCCGCTGTGGAATGAACAACTTTGCTGAGAAGATGCAAAACAAGGTAGCTGCCAGTATATTAGGCTATTATTTTTCAGTTGAGTCATCTGCAGCAGTGGAAGAGTGCTTGCTTATGGTGAAAATAATAAAGGAAATTATCAGCCACCTCCAATTAATGAAAAATAGCAACTCCTTTGATGTGAATAATCATAAGGATGCTACCTGGGAAACTCTCCCTTGACTTCAACATAACTCTTTGCTACTTATCATCTGGAATGTAACATTTATGGTTACAGCTAATAAGGTCGTGAGCAGCTAGTATCATCATGATTCCTATAAGAATTTTGATCCCATTATTTCATCTGAGGGTGAGTTATGTTACATGTACAAGACTCATTATCTGTCTGCAGTCTTCCCTTTAGCTAGAAGAAAGTCTTATTTAAGAAGTTGTGAAGTTGTTTAACACTGTTGACTAAAGTGGTGTGCAGACCCCTGCTAGAAAGTCAAATAGAAAGTATCTCTTATTCTATGCAACCTAACTCTGGACAAAATTATTTCCTTCAAGAGATCCATTTTGAAGAAGCAAGTAGGACCCTGTGTGCTCATGAGATGGCCAGGGAAAACTGAGAGAACGTATCTTTTCTCTGGAGTGTAAGATTTTGGCATAAGACCGGAAAAGGAATCTGTGCAAAAGCTTATCTGATTCAAATAGAGGCGTAGGAGGTAGGTATCAGCATATGCATCTATATACTTGACACAGGAAAACAGGAGTGAGTGTGTGCAGGAATGGAATTGTCTGATGTTTGCTTGGGTTTTTTTGTTCATACAAATTAGCATAGTTAAATATTGAATTAATAAAAATATTTATGCCAAAAAAGAGTCATTGTCAAAATTTCCTACACACAATCCAATATCTAAAAGCAAACAAGGCACAAATCCCACAAAAACAACTATTTTCATTGTACAGATCTGATTTTCTCAGGCCTTCTCCATTGTGTACTGTGCAAGACAAGACATTTTAGAAAAAAATATGATGTGATCATCTAACAATTCTAAGGTGATTGTAATACAAAAATAGGGAAAAGGTGTGTGTTTGTGAAATACCATCTCTGGTAGCAGTTCTAGTCCTGGCCTTTCTTAGCTTTCAACTACTTGAACTTGAAATGATACTAATATTTTAAAACTTTTAAAATTATTCATACATACATAGTATTATTATGTCTGCTTTTACCATTTGAAACATGGCATTTCTAAACTCTGTTTTGTTTACTTGATATTTGTACTACATGCTCATTGTAGGGTGTCTTGTAGCTATCTCTTTATCATCTATAGTTAATCACCTGATTAGATGGACAGATCAAATTAACATTTTTTAATCAGACTGCTTCTTTTAATTTTTCCAGAATTACATATTTTAGGCTAATTTGATACTAATTATATTCTTCTTTATGCATCAAAATAAACCAAGTGAATCTGATGAGTAACAGCAGTACATTTGCCATCTGAAATAGGGTTCTCCTAGTAAGGGGGTGGATGGGAAGAATTATTGAATTTCATGATGCTGAAGCTTAATAAATTTCTTTCTACTTATTCACTGAGCCTTTCAAAGTAACCAACCAGAAGGGAAGAAGGTGCGCAAATGTCAACGAACCTATAATCCCACACAGCAGAATATATTTGCTAGTTGTTCTATTATATGAAGATATCCATTATGTGGAGATATCCAAATGAAGACATATGGATAATGACAATATGTTCAATAAAATACTTTATTTCCTCAAAATTCTGAAAACCTAATAACTGATGTTTATGTTGAGCTATTGTATATGCCTTAATTTTACAGAAAGTTAAGCATCTTAGCTGTACTTCCCTATGTATTTAATTTAGTTTTCACAGTCATACAGGTAGACGATTAGGAAAACAGTCAGCTAAGTGACAGAGATATAAACTGCGTTACTGCAAAATTTTAAACACAAAATATATGGCTTTAGTTATGAAGGAACATCTAAATTGCAACCATTATTTTTATGAAATCGAACTGTAACTCTCATTTGAATAGAGCACTTAATAAGTGACTGGGTTTACTGGAGTATTAAACTGGAGACTGGAGTACTAAACTCCATTTCTTTCACAGCAAGTAGGAACTGCTGAAAAAGGCTAGTGGGATAACATACTCTGCACTCCTCAGTAACTGATGGAGTATGGAAATCCTCCAAACTTTAGCTGATCACTTATGACCTAGATAGTGGCACACCAGCATTTAGAAACAATTTTAAAGAAGATCAGTAGATTTTCTAAACAAAAGGGTTAGGAAAGAAAAGGTAAGTGAACTTTAAGGCAGTCTGCTTGGAATAATCAGTCAAGAATGCACACTATAATCTGGAAAGGTAGGGCTTGAGCTTTGAAATGTGTCTTCCAGACTCAAGTGGAGAGGAGGAAAACCATAAAAGCAGTAAGCCCAGTCTTGCTGCCACTCAACTAAATAGCAGAACTAGTATTTCCACTTGCTGTGTTTTGGTCCCTAGAGCTTTCCCTGCTCATAACGCCACCTGCTAGCAGATCTGTGAATTGTACCAGGCAAGGCCAGATGGTCCTCCAGAGGACCTACTCTTATTCTGATGTTACACGAAGAATCACCAAGGTACATGCAACTAGAGATTTTGAAAGAAAAAGACATTATGTGAATCTGTGGATTAATATGGAACTAACCAAGACAGGCAGTGATGCTAATGAGGTGCTGATACACAGGACCTGATGTGCATGTTTTCTGGAACGTGAGTACCTGAGTGTCTTGGAGAAGAATTAAGGGAAACATCATACCAGATTTACTCAGCAACTAAGGGTATCAGTCCTAAGATTGAAAGGGATGCAGTCAACATAGCTCTTTCCATCTTTACTGGTCTCAAATCTATTAATAAAAACTGTTTTATATATAGAACGTGCAGTAGTTCCCCAAACCTCACTAAGATAAGCATTAACTATAGAATTTTCTCTTTTTTCTTCACCTTTATTGCTAAAATATTAAAACAATGAGTTTGCCAGGCTGCATACTCAAAGGCTGTTTGAATGAAACTGCCTTCAGAGCAAGGTGGAGAGCAAATTGCAGTTATCTCTTTTAATATAAAAATCATCATACTAAGTACCACCACTGTAGAATATTTCTTTTTAAAAAAGATATTATTTATTAATGTATCTCTTCCTAAACAGATTATAATTACTCTTCTGAGTAATTTATATTGTATTTTCAGCACCAAAAAACTCACAGAACCAAAAGATGATACACTCTCTCTTGTTGTGCCATAAAAGTATTGCTGTTATTAATCTTTACCTTGGCAGCTGTTGAGTTTAAATGCTTGTCTAGGAAATGCGTAAATGATGCCTGTATTAGGAAAGATTGACACCCATCATAATCTGTCTTCCAGCTGGCATAAATGATACTTAATTATAAGTTAACTACTCTGCTTTAATGACTCGTGTGGAATGGAACTTCATTTTAGTGGGACAGGATGGGCTTGGTGGGCAAAAGGTCTGGCAGAGTCAGACACCAGTGGGGATCAGAAAACTGGGGCTCTTCCTAATTGTGGTGGTAGTCTGTTGTGTTACAGCTCACATATAAAGTAACTTATTTCAGGAACACACTGGCATAGTTTCTGAGAACTTTTAGGTCCCTTTAGGTTCCCACTGAAAGTATCTTTACTCAGTTAAATATGACTGAATATCAAATGCATAGGATGATTGTACTTGGCCAAGTCCCAGAAGGTGGGTTTTTTTTCAGACAATTACAAAGTAAGAAATATGAGAAACGACTTCACCTATTCAGGCCAAAAGACTGAAAATCTCTTAAGTTTCTCATTCAGTTTTAAATTTCATAAGTGTCCATCTTCCTTTAGACAAAAAGAAAACTGTGTTTGGATTTTAAGGATGCTTCACCAAATAACGAAGCCTTCCAGCTCCTTGGCGAGTCAGATTTTTGAGCATCACTGACTGTGCAATAACTTAGCACCTTACTATTTTTTCTTTCATAAGTTGATATCATTTTAAGGTATATTTACCTGTCTTTTATTGTTCAGTAGAAGTTAGGAAATGCCATAATGTTTCCTTTAGACGTCCCTTACAAATTTGTGATAAACTTAGGTCGTGTTTGACATATTTGACATGGAGAGCATAGGACAGCTCACAAACAAAAAGATAGGTAGACCAGTATGCCAGAGGTTTTAGGAGTTTTGTTCTTTGAATGTAATGTGGTTTGAAGTCCCAAGTTTCATTAACCAAATGTAGTTCTTCCACAATTTTCAGATCAAAATTACATTTTTCATGTGGATGTGGGGAGAGATGCCATTTCTTCGATAAGCAGAAAAAGTGGGAAGGTACACTAAGGTTTCCTGAATTCTTTTACTGCAGCTTCTTTTTCTTTTAAAAGGTACCTACCTGATGCAACGTATACTGTGTATAGAAGAACAGCATCTCACTTTAGCATGTGCTTATCTCTCCCAAGGACTGCACTTCAGCATTCCTGTTAAACACTTAAGTAATCAGTTGCTTTAAATCCTATAGGATTTGAACAACAATGTGAATATTCACTTTCAGTAGTGTGTAGAAGCTATTTTTAGAGATTTATTTTCTTGCTGGTTTATAACAAGGTATATGAATCTTGCAGTTGTTTTGTGTGTGCATGTATATGCGTGTCTGAGTATACATGCATCCTGAAGGTTTGTTTTAGTTCCCTTACTCCTTAGCAAAAACCCCCGTAAATATTAATTGATCCATACTTGAAGAAACAGAGGTGCTGAGTAAGATAAACATGCATTTCATTGGATATTTTAAAACTCTTTTTTTTTCCTCTCACTTATGAGGAATATGCACAGAATATCCCTGTGTTTGGCTGTAGCCCTAATTACTAAAACTTTGTTGTGGTAAAAATTATTATTATGCTTATAAGCCACAGCGTGAGAACACAAATTAAAATCTTTATAATAATTTTTTTAATTTATTCTTAGACTTATAATTCAGTCCCAGATTTCTGTCTGCCAATTTGCTTGGCTTCAATGAAGTATAATTAGTTCAAGCAGGGCATAAAGGTATATATGCCCACAACAATGCCATTTTTACAAACCAGAAAACTGAAGGCTGGATTGTATTTGCCCCTTCCCCCTGGCCCCAGGGAAAAAGGAAGAGTGAATTTTCCTCATCAGTCACAAACAGAGGCAAAAAAAGCCCTAAAACCTACTATTTTAGCTTCCAAGAGTATCTGTTCCTGATGAACTATTGCTATAGACTTTCATTTTGCAAGGTTCAGTTTATTAACTATGATGTTTCTTACTGGTTCACGATACTTTCATATGTTTATACAGTGCTTAAAAAATCATTTGGTAGGAGAAAAATATTTGACTTATTAACTAATTTCAATAGAATTAAATTTGTAGAGTTGAGTGATAACTAATTTTTTAATAAAACACACTTTAAAAAAAAATAATACTATAACACAGTAAAAATATGTTTTTCATCATAGGTACCAATATTACAAATGTTTCTTTCAATTAGTACTGCTCTTTTTTTTAATTTTTTTTTTTTTTTTTTACATCTCATATTCCTGCTTTTACTTTGGATTAGAGTTCACGGTTTTCCCAAGTGAGTGAAAAGTAATTTTCATTTTTTTGGCTTTGCTTGCTCATTGATTAAGTTGAAACTTATTTCTAAGCAAAAAGGAATGCTTGCTGGAAACTTTCATGAAAAAAAAAAGTGCAGGTTTTCACATGTACTATTTTGGCATGTATTATACAGATGGTTTTGAACATGTCCTTACATTCATCACATGAGCTGATTTAGGGTTTGTGCTGAATAGGCATCTTTTGGTGTTTCAGCTAAATATAATTGAACCTGTACCAAAGACAAAGTGCTGCATGCAGGGTTTGCATACAGTACAGCAGTTTATACAAACTGGCTTTATAAAGATTGATCTGATAAGAATAAAGGAAGATATGACTCAACTTTCATTCCATCTCAGATAGAGAAAAATGTGGAAAGTTTAATGCCGAACTGTGAAAAGATTCAGTAAGTCACCACAAATCACTTCTACTAAGCCAAAACTGGGTAATTTACACAGCACTTTGTGATCTTCAAACAGTTTGCAGTGTGCAATTATTCATGCCACAACATGGGGCCACGGCGTCCAAGCTGCCTGTTTGTTCTAGGGCTGAAGCAGAGGTGTTTGAAAACTGCAAGAGCCTACCAAAGGCCCAGAGATCATGGCTAATGTGACACCCCCAGGCCTAATCTTCTTAGAGCACTGGGATAAAATAAGTATCCATTACAAAATCAGCCTTCATCCTGCCCCCTTCTGTGCTCTGCCACTCTGATAGCCAACACGGAGACAATTGCATGATTCTCGGCTTAATCAGGTATTAGGAGCTAATGCAGTACGAGAAGAGGCTAATCTCCATATTTACTCCATCTGTACTTATGGACCTGACTTGCCTGCCCCCGATAGATCAAAAGGAATTGGCAAAAACCAGATTAGAGATGAAGAAAGGAGAGAGAGGTCCAAGAAGTGTAAGAGGCAAAATTCTCTGCTTTCCTCAGTTGTGTATATGTCTATTAAAGCCATGTGGTCTAATCCCATGGAAACACTTTCCATTGTATTTCTTTTTCTTCTCCTCCCTACTCCCGCCCTCTGGCCCCATCTTTAAAAATGGAAATTACGATTGCAGTTAAAATTATTAAGTGTACTGTGCCGTTTCTAAGCATCAACATATACACAATCAACTGTGCTGCCTTTTTTTTTTTTTTTTTAATATGGATTTCGTTGAGCTCAGTTTATTATGGCATTTATTTATGACTGATACGTGTATAGGACTCTCTTCTGGGTCCATTTTGAAATCTGATGAAAAAGCCATAGCTAGGCAGAACTCATTAATTCCAGGTCTTTGTAAGTGCTCTTTGTAAGTGCTACATAGACGATGTACCCTTTTGTGACCTTAAGTTAAAATGAGTGTGAGAAAAGAAAAGAGAAGAAAAAAGTGTCTGTAAAATTAACTGTTTTCCTTTTAGTCACTCAGAAGTAACTGGTTATCTTCCTTCTGTATCTTATCACCTACAATATCTTGGCATTCTCTTCTGAAGCTTTTGCTACAAGCAGATACTTATGATTCCAGAAACGTGGACAGATGGGTAAGGAAAAGAGACCAAAGGCAATTCACACACTCACCACTGTTGGCAGTCACCTGCTGTTTGTAAACAGTGACATGTGGCCACCAATAATGACCTTCAAGCTAGGAGAGGCATGTACTAAACTAACTCAAATGCTCTGGTCACCTTGGGTTGGCGATGAACAAGTTTTATGAAGACGGGATGCATTCCTCAGCAAGTGTGGAAGAAGCCTGTGCTCAAAAGAGAGTTCAGAAAAGCTGAGAACATTTCAAAGGGTGCACTGTCCTCCCCTTTGGAAAGCTGACAGACTCACTATTTTTTTGACTCCTTACAAACCCCAAGTGGTGCCAGAAGAGAGCTGTGTTGCTGCTGATTTTTGGCAATAGAGCTCACCTCATTAGAGTGGATTAAGTCATGATGCTGAGAAGGATAAAAGGTGAAAAGCAAAAACAGTGGATGGCGAACACAGAAAGCTCAGAGTGTCATTTGTATGCTGACGCTATTATTGACTAGAGCCCATGTGGTTCACACTTTTCAATTACCGTCTGCTAGAAAGGTGGCCCATAATTGCAAAGGCTGATGCCAGTGCACCAAATGTCAAGGGACCCTCCCTAACCCTCATCACCTTTTCTTGATGCTTGACTTGAGGATGTTCAAAGGCAAAAAGCCACAGCCTGCAGATCTCCCTGAGGAAGAAAAAGATGCCATTAAAAAAAAAAAAAAAAAAAAAAGATAAGACAAAACCCCAACAACTCATCCCCCCTCATTTAAAAACCTAGAGTTAAATTCATTATCCTGTGACCTTATCCTTTACCCTCTGTATAGCTAGGACATCCACCAGCATCAGTGACAATTATACAGTGAAGATCCAGGGCAGGATTGGGTTTTTTAGTTCTGTGGTGCTGAAGTTGCCCAGATGCTGAACAGCACAGACCTGATGTTAGCGCTGACAGTGATTGCCGGAGATGCTCTTTCACAAGATTTTTAAAAGATGGAAAATGGGCAAACTTGGTTGTCCTCTAAACTCCGATAGTGATGCTCACTGACAGCACAGTGTCACTCTTACTGACACATCACTTTAGCTGGTATTGTGTCATCCCTGCGGGGCCTAGAATAGCCTGTGCACTATTGCCCCCACTTATTTAAAACCTCAAATGCACTTTTTTGTATATCTTTATTTCATTATACATTATTTCTTTAAACCTACAACTAAAGTAGCTATTGAATAAAACCAATGAACAATAGTTAGAATATTTGACTCAAACTTTCTCAGCGAACTCAGAGCAGATACAAATATTCAGACTTTTTTGTATCATTAACAATCTGGGGAATTTTACTGATGGGTATCACCTTTTTTGGCTATTTGAAACATTATTTTGATAACTACATTCCTTATCAGCAGATAAATGGTGGAAAATTGTGTATACTGTATTAGAAAATTTATATAACATCTGTAAGATCTATTTTTACTGAAAGTTAGTGTCTCTTTATAAAAAATACTTCTTCTGTGCTTAAGAAATACTCTGCTGTTGTTTCAAAATCTTCAAAATACAGATTTAGCTCTATATATATTTTTTATATTTAGATAAACTTTGTTTCATAAGCAACTTTTTTTTTTTTTTAAAACAGTTACTGCAATAATTGGGTGAAATCCCTGAATCAGTTAGAAGAATTTAAAAGTTTAACAGGCTAGTACTAACATCACTGGCTTTTGAAAAAGTGGGATACACTGCCTTTGTCATGGAAGAAAACACATCTTTGCCTTCTTACTGGTTCTTCTCTATGAGAACACCACATTGGTGATTATTTTCGTGTATTTGCTGTTTGTAAATTAAAGGTAGTCCATGATACGCTCTAGGAGCATAATTTTATCATTATCAGAGAGCATAGCAGACAAAATTTTCCCACCAAACTTTGTGTAACCTATGTTCCTGTCCCCTTTGTCGCAAGTAACTTTATTTTTTAGCTTTAAAGCAAATTTAGTTTTGTTCAAATGAAGAGGTTTTACTTGAGCACAGTGTTTGTACTGTTTTTTAGTTTGCAACACCAGCTGTAGCATGTCTGTAAATGTACAAATTGTTTTCATCATCAAGAAATGTCTAAATGTGTTCACCCAGCCTTGAAGACTTTCATTTTAGAGTGAGGTTGTTTGCCAATACTTTGTCTTAATTTCCTTCAAAAAGGAAAAAATATTTTTAAATAAAATTTGTCTGAAGAACTTTCTGTAAGTCAGATTTCACTGTCCAAAAATTTTTCAGCTTTATTTTTTCTTTTCTTATTTCTCAGAACTTATTTGTTCAATATTTTGGGGAAATCAGAGGATCCTAGAGTCAAATTACTTGCCTGACTTTCTCAGACTTCGACCTTTGCTATCAAGTCAGTTCATGACAAATTGAACACCTACAATTTTTCTCTCTGGGGAAAAGGTTTGATTCTCCGGTCTCCTCTCCTTTCTCCATTACAGTAACAGCTTTGTAAATATGCTAGAAATAAGAAATAGTTCTAATTCTGTTATTTAGGAACAAGTTGTGAGCAAATACCTTATCAAATGCATCAGGGTAGTATAATTTCAGAATACAGGTACTTTGAAATCATCAGTGATGATGCTGTGATCTGGGCACACAGATGGTGCGCTAAACTTTTTGAGTCAACTTTCAGAGAAGAAAAGTTGTCAGCAAGATAAGGGAAAAAACATGAGAAATTTTATTGTTGTTCTCCCTTGGATATTTAGTGAAGCATATTAAAAAATACATACAAGTTAAATCAACACTGTAATGTGGAACCCAGACGTAAGGTGAAACCTGAGGAGTGTCCTACTCTATTCTTACATCATGCAGAGTAGCAGATGCAGCAGCTCCAGGTGCTAACAAGTTCCATAAGAAACAGTTAGGGGGGAACATTTAAAACTTGGGCAAGTATTTAAAACTGGGAAAGTATTCAAAACTCTGAGCCTTGTCATCAAAATGTTATCTGGCTTCCGCAGGAAGGAAATCAACTTGGATACGAGCTCTGGTGCTTGGCTAAAGGTAAAATATTGTCTCAACTTATATTTTATGTTTTATTGTATGTTAAAATCCTATGATCTTTGTCTCATTTCTATCTTTGAAATCTATCCCACCTCAAATAAATGCATCTTTACTTTAATATTAGACATTTTTCTTGATAAGAAGACTAACTAAATAATTCCCAAGAAAGAATAAATTGCAAATGGGTCTTCATTTACTTATTTATTTTTCAATAAGAATGTTGATTGTTTAAAATTTGTCTCAGAATAATTTTGGTGGTTAAATCTTGGCCTACCTGTGACGAATGAAACTTAATTTTGCTCTGAAGTTAGGCTTGATTGGACATACATATTATATATATATTATCCTTAAATGGGTGAGTATAATCCCTGGGCTACCCTATTGTTTTTTCCATATACAGATTCAAAAAATATTCCTAATCTAGGCTGGAAAACTGTGATTTCTGTGAGTATTGACTCCAGTCAATGACTGTCAGGAGGCATATGCACAGCAGTGAAAGTTCAGCTTAAAAGAATTCACCAAAAGTAAGTTCAGTTGCTTTTTTCTTCAAACAAACTTTCCTAGATGTTTTTTTAGGCACTGTATTTTTTCAGCTTTACACAATCACCTCAGTAGCTAACCTAACAGTTTACTCTCTCACTCTTCTTCTCCAAGTTCTAGATTTTAGGTGCTATGGAATTTGATACTGAATCCAAGTTTAGTTACCAAATGTTCTTGACTGTCGGAGATGCTGGCTGCATTCAATGGCTACTGAATTCCAAGAGACAAATATGAATTCAAAATTTCTAAGAGTCTGGAAGTGCTCAGATGTTGAATGGATTTGTGGCCCCCTGTAGCCTGGAAAGATGACTGTGGTGTTAGGCTTCAAAGAAGTAACTTCTGGTCTGCATAACTTTGTGAATAAGCAGTGAAGATGAATGTTTACAGAAAAATCCTATTGAACTGAACAGGGAAGAAATCTATAGATTTCCTTGGAAATCTAGTACACTTTCATTAGATTGTCCTGAAAGCAAAAAATGGAGTGAAATTTGTGCTGTAAGTGTTTGTTCAAAAGTAACTGGTAGAAGTGATATTCTAAATTTCCCACTCAGGCCAATAGTATGGTTCAACGAGTCTTTAAAAAGTTTGTTTTATTTTCAGTTTTTAACGGTGAAGTCATTAGGACTGAAAAATAACCAAATTTCATTCTCCTTTTTCCCAAGTCCCAGCTTATCACTTTTGAGTAATGAAAGCTTCTTTTGCTGTGAGATAGCTGCACTGATACAATGCGGATATGGAAAGGAGAGTTTTCAAAGGAAGGTCATTGACAGTAAAAAGGTTTACTGTTCCGTGTATTTGTCCCTAATATTTTTCCCTTTTAGTTACTAGCAGCAGTGTCATATTAAATGACTTCCCCCTTTAAACTGTTAAGTGGTGCTAGTTCAGTTTTAGCAGTAAGTCGCCAGCAGACTCGGGGGAGAAGTGCTATCTCCTATGGCCCTGAAAATTGATATTGAACATGGAAGGAAAAATCTCACAAGCTGATAGCAATTAGCTAAAAAGGATTTGCGACTCCATGATTCATCACACTAGGGGATCAAAGTCATTTACAGAGAGTGTTTCTGCAGTCCCTGCCTGCTGCTCTAAAGATATACCTCTGTTTATCTCTCACACTGCGGTGTGACATTTCCTTTTTTAAGAGCCCATTTTCTTAGAAACATAGCAGTGGGCTGCTGCAGCACAGGCAGCCTTTGATTCTCCACTGACTGCCTAAATGACACGATGGCTCTAATGGCACAGCTTTAGCAGGAGCTTGCAATGGGAATTGGACTTATTATTTACATAAATGGACTAACAGGTCAGGTCTGGTACTTGCTTGTAAAAACGAGGACAAGGTCTTCTCGTGGCAAGTGGTGTAAGGCAGGCCTGTGGATCTGGAGCTCTGTGGAGCTTTTAGGATTTTTTTTCTTCACCAGGAACACTAACTTTCAAAATTAAACATCACTTTCTATACATGTTTTTGGAGCTATCTTACAGTAGGATCCTATATAATTTTATCAGAGGATTAAAAGAAACCTGCCACAACACCAAAGACTTTTACGTTGAAAAATTTTAAATTTTTTAAGAGAAGAATTATACTCCTCTGTCCTTCCAAAACTCACTCTAACACTTTGAAAACAGTCTCATTTGTCAAAATGTAATTTCGCTTTTATAATAGTACAATATGAAAGAAAAAAAAAAGAAACCCCAAACAACCACTACATTTTGCTGCTGCCAGGACCAAAGGTTCCTGTTATTTCAGTAGCAGGAATTAGATTTGTTTCTCAGAGCCACAACCTGAAATCATGGAAATCTTATAACTTCTAAAGATTTTTTTTTCACTAAGGCTGGAAACAATGAGCTCCTTAGCGGAAGGTAAAATGGAGTTTATTCAGTGATAATGTTGTTATAGGCTTCCTCAGGTTTATTTTGGCCAGAATTTTACAAAAGGGTGAGATTTTCAGTAGCCTAGTCCTAACTGCAGGTTGTCTCACTCCTTTGATAGTGAGTACCAAATATGTACAAAAAGTTCACAATGATGTGGCAGTGTTTACTCTTACATGACAACTTCTAATTAATACTAATTACTTTATTGTGAATCCAGCCCAAGAAACAACAAAGTACGTAAGACTTGATGAGGGAGGGGGATAATATCAGCCTTGCCCGTGACAAGCTGTGGGATGAAACGCCAAGGTTAGAGGGAAGATGTGCCAGCGAGGGCCCTCAGCCTGTTGCTCTGAGACATGCTGGGTACACTGGAGCATGCCTGAAGTCTTACGGTGATGGGCCAGGGGCTCCTGAGGTAATAGGAGCCAACAGGGAAACATCAGTGAAATACCTCAAAGGAATTAAGGGGTGTTCCTCTAAGAAGGTGACACAGCCGACAGCCCCGCTGAAGTGCCTCTACACCAACGCACGCAGCACGGGCAACAAACGGGAGGAGCTGGAAGACACCGTGCTGCTAGAAAGCTACGACCTAGTTGCCATCACTGAAACTTGGTGGGACGAGTCCCATGACTGGCGTGCGGCTATCGAGGGCTACAGGCTGTTCAGAAGGGACAGGTGAGGAAGGAGGGGCAGAGGCATTGCCCTCTACATCAAGAAATGGATAGAGTGTGACGAGCTGTCTCTGAAGAATAGCCAAGAGCAGGTTGAAAGCTTATGGGTAAGAATCAGAGACCGAGGCAACAAAGGGAACCTTGTCGTTGGTGTCTACTACAGGCTTCCTAATCAAGGGGAACCTATTGACGAAACCTTCTTACTCCATGTCCTGGTTTCAGCTGGGATAGAGTTAACTGTCTTCCTAGTAGCTGGTACAGGGCTGTGTTTTGAGTTCAGTATGCGAAGAATGTTGATAACACTGATGTTTTCAGTTGTTGCTCAGTAGTGTTTAGACTAATGTCAAGGATTTTTCAGCTTCTCATGCCCAGCCAGCGAGAAAGCTGGAGGGGCACAAGAAGTTGGCACAGGACACAGCCAGGGCACCTGACCCAAACTGGTCAACGGTGTATTCCATACCATGTGACGTCCCATCCAGTATAGGAACTGGGAAGTGGGGGCGGGGAATCACCACTCAGGGGACTGGCTGGGTGTCGGTCGGCGGGTGGTGAGCAATTGCACTGCGCATCATTTGTACATTCCAATCCTTTCATTATTACTGTTGTCATTTTATTAGTGTTATCATTATCATTATTAGTTTCTTCTTTTCTGTTCTATTAAACCGTTCTTATCTCAACCCACGGGTTTTGCTTCTTTTCCCGATTTTCTCCCCCATCCCACTGGGTGGGGGGGGAGTGAGCGAGCGGCTGCGTGGTGTTTAGTTGCTGGCTGGGGTTAAACCACGACACTCCAGCTACAGAAGGCATTGCACTCTCGTCCTGCTGGGGACTTCAACCACCCTGACATCTGCTGGAAAAACAGCACGGTGAGCCATAGGCAATTCAGAAGAGTCCTGGAATCCATTAAAGATAAATTCTTAAGCCAGGCAATAGACAACCCCACCAAAGGGGATGAGATACTAGACCTGATGGTCACCAACGCAAGTGAGCTCATAAGAGAAGTCAAGACTGGGGGCAGCCCGGGCTGCAGTGATCATGCACTGGCAGAGTTTGCAGTCCTGAGGGATACGGGTTAGGCAAAGAGTAAAGTCAGGACCCTGAATTTTAGGAAAGCAAAATTCCAGCTCTTCAAGGAGTTAGTCAATAGGACCCCCTGGGAAACTGCCCTCAGGGACAAGGGAGCAGAATAGAGCTGGCAGAGCTTTAAGGACGCTTTCCATAGAGCACAAGAGCTCTTCATCCCCAGGTGTAAGAAATCAGGAAAGGAAGGCAAGAGACTGGCATGTGTGAGTCAAGACTGGCTGGTCAAACTAAAGGCCAAGAAGGAAATGCACAGGCAGTGGAAGCAGGGACAGGTATCCTGGGAAGAGTGTAGGGATGCTGCCCGGTTGTGCTGGGATGGGGTCAGAAAGGCCAAGGCACGGCTGGAGCTGAACTTGGTAAGGGATGCAAAGAATAAAAAGAAGGGCTTCTACAGGTATGTCAGACAGAAAAGGAAAGTCAAAGAAAGCGTACCCACCCTGACGAGCAAGACTGGCAAACTGGTAGCAACGCGTGAGGAGAAGGCTGAGGTACTCAACAACTCTTTTGCCTCAGTCTTCACTGGCAGCCTCTCTTCCCACACCTCTCAAGTGGATGGACTGCAAGACAGGGACTGGCAGAGCAAAGTCTGTCCCACTGTAAGAGAAGATCAGGTTCATGACCACCTGAGGAACCTGAACCTACATAAGTCTATGGGACCTGATGAGATGCATCCCAGAGTCCTGAGGGAATTGGCTGATGTAGTTGCCAAGTCACTCTTCATGATATTTGAAAAGTCATTGCAGTCAGGAGAAGTCCTCGGTGACTGGAAAAAGGGAAACATTGCATCGATTTTTTATAAAGGGTAGAAAGGAGGACCTGGGGAATTACTGACTTGGCAGCCTCACCTCTGTGCCTGGGAAGATCATGGAACAGATCCTCCTAGAAGCTATGCTAAGGCACATGGAGGACAGGGATGTGATTCAACACAGCCAGCATGGCTTCATCAAGGGCAAGTCTTGCTTGATCACCCTAGTAGCCTTCTATAATGGAGTGACTACATCAGTGGACAAGGGAAGAGCTATGGATGTCATCTATCTGGACTTCTGTGAGGTCTTTGACACGGACCCTACAACATCCTTCTCTCTAAATTGGAGAGATATGGATTTGATGGATGGACTGTTTGGTGGATGAGGAATTGTTTGGATGGCAGCATCTAGAGGGTAGTGGTCAATGGCTCAATGTCCGGATAGAGATCATTGACAAAAGGTGTCCCTCAGGGGTCCGTACTGGGACCAGTACTGTTTAATACCTTCATCAATGACATAGTGGGATCGAGCGCTCCCTCAGCAAGTTTGCAGATGACACCAAGCCTAGTGGTGTGGTTGTCACACCTGAGGGACAGGATGCCATCCAGAGGGACCTGGACAAGCTTGAGAAGTGGGCCCATGTGAAGCTCATGAGGTTCAACAAGGCCATGTGCAAGGTCCTGCACCTGGGTCAGGGCAACCCCTGGTATCAACACAGGCCGGGGGATGAAGGGATTGAGAGCAGCCCTGCTGAGAAGGGCTTGGGGGTACTGGTGGATGAAAAGCTGGTCATGACCCGGCAATGTGCACTCACAGCCCAGAAAGCCAACTGTATCCTGGGCTGCATCAAAAGAAGCGTGGCCAGCAGGTCGAGGGAGGGGATTCTCCCCCTCTACTCCGCTCTGGTGAGACCCCACCTGGAGTACTGCGTCCAGCTCTGGGGTCCTCGGCACAGGAAAGACGTGGACCTGTTGGAGCCGGTCCAGAGGAGGCCCATGACGACGATCAGAGGGATGGAACACCTCTCCTGTGAGGAAAGGCTGAGAGAGTTGGGGTTGTTCAGCCTGGAGAAGAGAAGGCTCCAGGGACACCTGATTGCATCTTTTCAATATTTAAAGGGGGCTTAGGAGAAAGATGGGGACAAACTTTTTAGTAGGGCCTGTAGTGATAGGACAAGGGGTAATGGTTTTAAACTAAAAGAGGGTAGATTCAGACTACATATACAGAAGAATTTTTTTACAATGAGGTTGGTGAAACACTGGAACAAGTTGCCCAGCGAGGTGGTAGATGCCCCATCCCTGGAAACATTCAAGGTCAGGTTGGAGGGGGCTCTGAGCAACCTGATCTACTTGAAGATGTCCCTGCTCATTGCAGAGGGGTTGGACTGGATAACCTTTAAAGGTCCATTCCAACCCAAACTATTCTATGATTCCATCATAATATAGCCTAGGAAATGCAGCAGACCTATATCCTTTCTTGGGTTGTTGAACCATTTTTTTTTAATGTTGTTGTCTGTAGCTGTGGAAACAATCTTACAAGTGTGTGGGATTTATATAGAAGGGTGTAAATTTATTTACTTACCTCTCTATTAATTCAGTAACTAAACCTAGGCCTATCTCAGTGTTCACCTGAACATTTTGATATTTTGGAATGAATTCTTATTACATCATACTTTCATGTGACAAGTATACCCTAGTTCTTCTGGTCATCCTTGTTTTGTTTGTTTGCTTTTTTTCCCCATGGTTTTTGTTTTGGTTTTGTTTTATTTTTTCCCCCAGAAAACTGCTTTATAAGACCACCCAATGATCCACAGGATGAATACATAATGCCTACACATGAAGGATCATGAGTATGTAACAAGTGGGACAAAGACTGCAAGCAGAAGATCATTTCAGGGCTTGAGATTTGTATTTGATTTTAACTTTGGATGCCAATGTCTGCTCCTGTGATTATTGTTTCCATAGGCTGCCTCTGGTAGCTTCCTGCTTTGACTGCTTTTCCAAGAAACATCTGGGACGTGGTTTATTACAGCACCTTGTATGTTAAAAACGATCTGCCTCAGGAGTTCTTATCTCTTCTTACAGGAAAGAAACGTTCCTTTGGATTCAGTGCTGTAACTTGCTGGTATATCTTACACACTGTAACCTGAAAATCTTTAAAGTTTGTGGCACATATCTTGGACCCCAGTGGATTTGGAAGATAAACAACTGGGATACTGGTTTGTGTGCTTAAGCAGTGCTCGAGGACAATAAATCCCAAACTCAGATTTCTTGTAATATAAAGACAGAAATGAATCTCTCATCAGCTAGGGAAATGCGCTCCTATAAGAAGTGGTCATGTCCAGTCTCAGTCTGTTATCACATATGCTAAAACCAGCAGCATATTCTAGCAAGATGTTGATGTTGCTCCTCTTTAGAGCAGCAGCAGAGTGCTCTTGACAGTGTTCCCCCAGAGTCATCCTACCCTGCCACTGCCAGATGGTGCTCATATCAAGTGCACAGCCAGCACTAACCTGCTCTTCCCCAACCTACGCGAATCCCTTTAGATGAGGGGCAGAGATTTTCCTTAGGGTCCAACGCAGAGCAAAGGAAGAGAATTTCTCTTCTTGGTGGCTGACTCATTTGCTTACAAGTAATTTCTGCAGCAGAAATGGTTGTGCAGATAGAGTGAAAATTGTCATTTAAAACCTGTTCGTCCTGACAAGCTAAATAGGAGGGAGAAGTGACTTTTGAGAATATTCACTGAACACCATTCTTGCACAGCCAGTAAGTACAGCTCGAGAGGGTCTTGTGGACTGATGAGGCACTGAACTCGCTCACTAAGAAGATCCAATGCCTGAAGGAGTAAAAATGCATTAACTTCTGTGCTTCTGCTGCATTTGAAAGGACATAACTGTAGAAGATGTAGTTGAGAAAATAGGGTATAAGTTGTGGTGAACTCCTATTTCTATAGAGAAATAAGGCTTCAGAAGTAATTTTTAGAAAACTTGACAAATTTTGAAAGAGAAGACTAGAAATCCCAATAAAGCTGAAAATACTGCACTGATGCGTTTCTGTTGAATAATAACTAGTGATTTCGCTCCTGCAGAAGCAATAATTTATTTCGATTTTTGTAGGATAATCTTTGCTGTGTAGAAAAAACAGTTTAAAAAAAAGATATTTAAAACTTTTATTTTATTTAGCACAATCTGTTTTTTTCTGAGATTTACCATAGGACTGGACCCTAGTATTGTCACGTTTTATCTGAATTTATGCAAATATTTACTAATCTAATAAGCTAATGATAATTTAAAATAGTCTATTTCTGGTTGATTAATGGTCTTGAATGTACTGTAATTAAGAAAAAAAAAATCAGGAAATGTTATTTATCAGTATGACAGCCTGGGAGAAAAGAAATTAATTCTCTTGAACATTTAATTCCTAGAATCACAGAATTGTTATTTTTAATCTATCTATATGAGACAGAAACATCAAAATATGGAGGTGTGAAGCATCATGTAACTATAAAGCTACACCCATTTACCTCAGCTAAAAATGTGGTCTGGTGGTAGTGTATATGAAGGACTGTATGAATTACTGAATGATTTTACCTACACAAAGAGTTCCTGTCCTGTCCAAAATTATTTCCATTTAGGCCCCAAATAAATTGCATTTATGCATGTAACCAAAGTTCATAACATGTTTATAAACATGTCATCTCTGGGCTCCAGTCTTTTTAAATGAACATTTAGAAGACCAAAAATTTCCTCAAATAAATATGCAGGAAAGCAAATAAGAAAGAGACCAAATGCAGTTAATGTAAATGTTTGTCATTACTTACCCGCATATGCCTGAAGCATCTTTTTCTTGCTTAGACTGCACATATGCAAAGTGAAAATGTATGTATTTCCCACTCTTTATTTCTGGGATTTTTGCATGTTAGAAATGTTATAACTCTGAGACCAATTTAAAAACTTGTTTGTAAATTATTTCTAGCTGCTTCCTCAATTAAAATTAATTTTTATCTGTAAAATGCATTCCTCCAACTATCTGCTTTTTTTTCTCTCCCTCCAGCATAAGGAGGTCCTATTTCCTCTAACATTTTGTCACTTGTTCCCATCCTTGTACTACAGTTTTTCCTTCTCCTGCTGTATCAGTAGTGCCAATATGACTGCTTATGGGACTGCTATATAAATCAGGAAATAGCCAGCTTTGTCACTTAAGGAAATGTAGCATCTAATTGCAGCCAATGTGTTTCTCTTTCACGCATGCACATGCATGAATCCACTGAGGCAACAGAGAGATAGGAATCCTCTGAAATTATTTTGCATGCTTTCATGTTTAGTCTGTAAGTAGTGCAATGGTCGTAATTCTTCTGTCTTCTGTTGTGTTAGATGTTTTTTCAAGATTGTATTGTGATACAATGTCAAGGAAAGAAAATTAATAAAATTAGTGATGGCAAAACCTAAGTCCCTATCGGGGAAGGAAGTTTCTACAAGAAACTTGTGTTTTATTCTACCTTTTCCTGGTTTTAAGATGCATTTTCACAATATTTTTATTCAGAGATTTTTAAACAATAAAAATTGAGTTCAAAATGTTATACATTCAAATACAAGTGAAAGAAGTCTCTGAGGTTTTGGAAAGAAAATTGGCTTCTGCATTTTGTGTGTGGCAGGTGTCATTTGTTTGTTTAAAAATCTTTCCTGTCTTTCCTGCTGGTTGATGCTCTTATGTCCGGGTACAGCACATTTCTTGACCAGGTTTTTAAACACACAGTCAGTATAAGTCACTTTAGAGCATGTTATTAGAGCTATTTCTTGCCTCTGGCTGATGTCCCAGAAGATGATGATAAATCATTCGCTTATGCTACACAGGGAAAAAAAAAAAAATCAATGTTCAAAACTTCCATGGTCAGCTTTACTCAGGACGACTAAACTCTACAGTGACAAAATACTGATGATGTCATCAATAAAGTAAATTAATGCTGTGAACAACTAAGAATCGTGAACTGCCTTGCAGCATGTTGTAGAATATGAAGAAAAGTTTTGGAGAATTAAGTTGCAAACTCTAGCGGTTTTTGGACTCGAAGAGCAAGGTGAGATTCATCTTTAAAAGCCAGTGCCAGAGTATACAATTAACTTTTTTACAAGCTGAACACATGCATAGGCAGTGACAGGATCAAGTCTTGGGATTTTGTCTCTTCTGAAGGCTGCTGCTGAAGAGAACAGGTTACTGCGCCACAGCACTACAAAAGCAATAGTTAGACATAGGTATGTGTGTGTGTGTTATGAGAATTTGAATTCAGAGAGCATTTCATGTACTTCCTCATTTCTAAAACTGGGTATCAGCAAGCAAATAACCACTGAAAGGCATATATTTAATTACCACAGCTGTGCCAGTTTCACATTCATATATTGTACATAGGGGCTTAAGAAAACAGGCTCATGTGCTAGCCGTTAGTGACCCATCCTGCATGTAGCTCCCATGTTTGATGGGCAAGGAATGATGCCCCAGACTGGTTTCTTCTAGATATCCCATCTGCCTTAATACTGGTACCGGGACTCTGTAAATGGTCCCAATGTCACCTGCTACAAAGGGCAAATGGGGCTTGTAGCTGGAGTTGTCTACAAAACTCCTGCAGTCCAAGCTAGTCCCAGGCTAGCTGGGAAGTGTGCTAGTTTCGAAGAATTCCAAGGGCCAGCAGCATACGAGCAAGGTAGCCGTGGCCAGTGAATATTACTTATGAAGGGACAGCCCTGTGCACTTCATCAGCTGCAAAATGTGTCAGCAATTAATCAAGTCAATTTCACGTCATTAATTATGTTTGCAGATTCAATGTAGAGGAAAAAAGCACTGTTTTAAATAAAAATTCCAAACAGTAGTATCATTACTTGGGGAGATAAAGACAAGGCATAAACTTCAAGGTGAGATTGTTTATTTAAAGCAAGGTGAACAACTGTTATCTGACATACATCTGGGGACAACTGTATCCTACTCGGGAGAGGAACTAGGTGATATTTTTCTTATCTCAAGATTTTGCAATCATGTGGACACTTAACCCACTAAACAAAATAAAACACCCCTAATAGGTTAATAATAGTGAATAGAACAATTAATCACACATACGTTCATTTCACACAGTAACTGAAAAGTTTAGGGTTACTTTATAGAAAAATACACCAAAATTGAGATGAATATGCTTAGTGTGAAGCATGAGGAAAGCTGCTCCTCAAAGCAATTCTTAGCTTGCGAGGAACATGTGTCTTTGATTCAGGTGCAGGGCTGAAAGTACACCAGGAAATGACCAAGGCGAGATCAAAATCTACCCTGGGTGAAGTAAAAACACAGACAGAGGTTAGAGGAGGGAGAATGTGATTCTTGTAATCTGCTCTTTAGTTTTAAATGAGAGAGATTTTTTTGTTCAGAGTGCGGAGTGCATCAGCAGAAGAGGATCACTGTTACATGCTATCCTGGCATTAATCTGACGGATATTGGGAATTCGAGTAGCAAGAGAAAAGTGGGTTGCTCTGGTGAAAGTCTGAATGCATATGAAAGGAGGGGAGTAAAATGTCTGAAATCAGGAAGCCAAGGGGATGGTCTTGATAAAGCTGTGCTAAACTGCTAGTTGTCAGGCTGCGAGCTTTTCGGGTAAAATAGAATGATGTTCTTGATGTTCAAAATATTTCACTTCTGAACTAATTTAATTGATTGGAAATGAAGTCAACTATCCAGTTCTTTCAAGATTTACTAAGCAAGGAGGGAAAAGGAGAACTTGTTTTGAACCTAGTTGTCAGGTTCTTTATCCCAGTCCAATACAGTTTTGAGGTGATACAGAAATATATCAATGAATTAATAAATAAAGTCTTGAGAATTTAATTGTCGTTACAACCTAAATGTCAGGTGTGTCCCCACAGTGGTCTTCACATTTCGGATGCTGAAACATTGCCTTCCAATGACGTCCAGAGAAATCTTTGAAAAGTTGTGTTCTTTCCTTGCGTGTTTGCAACCTCTGAGTTTCTCATGGAACAACCTGACTATCTTTTGGAAGGAGGAAGAGTTCTGAAATGGAGCAATGATGGGAAGATAAAATATAATTTTGTAAAGATGAGTTGAATGGGAATCGAGGACTGAAAAAGATTATTAAATTCAGGCCTTTTACAAGTATATGGGTAAATATGTGTATGTACAATATCAATATCATTATCAGGGTGTATGTGTATCTAATTCTGGATATGGCAAAGAAATCACATTTGTTGAGGCTAGAGCAGAAGAGTTGTTGTTCAGTAGAGTGGGAAAAATCTGGCTTAGTTTCAGTATTGAAGATGTTTTTAGCAAATTCTTTTAGGAGTTTTAAATCTGTGGTTTTAATCTTTGTTTCTCTCAGTACATTAGACACCAAAATAGGCCTTTCTGTTCCGCAGTAACTAGGGTCAGCGCTTATGAAGGTGGTTGAGTCATTTGCCATGCTTACTTTCTTTGTTTTTAATAGAAATTGTATATTTTTTTCAGTTGTACTGTTGCTTAAGGTTTATTTGAATTCCAGAGTAGATGATGTCCTATCTCACTGAATTATTTGGATTTGATTTGTTCTTCTATGTCTCCTTGTGACAGTGCTTCAACTTTGTTTTGGGCAGGTATTTCCCCAGCGTCCTCCATAACAAAGCTTCATCCAAATGAGTAGTTATAGTCTAAACTGCCCTGTTCAGGCTACAGAACTTACTGCTTTCCTTGCTGTTGTGGTTTAACCCCAGCCAGCAACTAAGCACCACGCAGCTGCTCACTCACTTCCCCCTGCACCCAGTGGGATGGGGAAGGGAATAGGAAAAAAAAGTAAAACTCGTGGGTTGAGATAAGAACAATTTAATAAAACAGAAAAGAAGAAACTAATAATGATAATAGTAACACTAATAAGATGACAACAGTAATAATAGAAGGATTGGAATGTGCAAGTGATGCACAATGCAATTGCTCACCACCCGCCGACCGATGCCCAGTTAGTCACCGAGTGGTGATCCTCCCCGTCCCCACTCCCCCCAGTTTATATACTGGGCATGACATCACATGGTATGGAATATTCCTTTGGCCAGTTTGGGTCAGCTTCCCTGGCTGTGTCCCTTCCCAACTTCTTGTGCCCCTCCAGCCTTCTCGCTGGCTGGGCATCAGAAACTGAAAAAATCCTTGACTTTAGACTAAACATTACTTAGCAACAACTGAAAACATCAGTGTGTTATCAACATTCTTCTCATACCGAATTCAAAACATAGCACTGTACCAGCTACTAGGAAGAAAATTAACTCTATCCCAGCTGAAACCAGGACACTTGCTCATGTACTTCTCTGGAGTCAGAAAACTTCAGGTGGCAAAGCTTCTTGTTTGCAAGACAGTTAACACATATCTTGCCTTTGTTTTACAACTAGACTCTACAGAAGTTTTCATTGTTAAATATCTGGTTTTCTTGGGCTATTCTGCAGTCAAGCGTAGGGTTTCTAGTTGTATGTCAGCACTATCAAAAGCATTCATTTTGTTGAGCCTGGTAGAGATCTGGAAATCCTGCACCAATACATAAAAATTGCAGACAGCATTTCTGGGCTGGAAAATCAAATGGTATGTGAGCCCTATTCAACCAGCTGTCCCTAACCCTTCATAGGAAGATGTGAACTCTTCACCGCTCCCCTAAATTAGGCTCAATCCCTAGGTATTCCAAAGACTCTCAGGTCTTTGGACCCGAGTCCAAGGGAAGAGACACAAGCCTCCAAAGTAGATGCAGTAGAGCTGTTTATGATAGCAGCATTGGGGAAATATCGAAGACTTCGTCTGCAGAGTTTGGATCGTACGCTGAGGCTGAAAAATATCTCAAAGTGTGTTTAGATTTAGCTGAGTGAAATGGTTTTAATATGGTAGCAAGGGTCTTGGAAGTGGCAGAGATTCTTCTTTTTTGGAGTCTCCATCCTCTTTCTTGTCTTTTTTTTCTCAGGATGCTGAGGAGTTCTGGGAGTGAGACTCTCGCTCCTGGATGCTTGGTGACCTGCCACTGGGGTGGGTTTCCAGTGATGCCAGTGTGTGACTGTCCCAAAAAGGGACAGGGAAAAAGTGTGAACCGGTCACGTAGATACTGAATGGCAGAGAAGCCTGACACTTGAGAGAGAAGAGCGATTTCTGTAAGGGAAATCCACTATGTGTTCTGTAGGGAGAGGTTTTTTTCCCCACTCCCTTAATTTTTCCCAGTAGCCTTGACTCTCCACCACCTGCATCAAGCCTTTTTAATACACCCATCTGTGAACAAACACACCTGGTATTAATCCTGGGCATAAAGCCCACATGAGTGAGAGAAGGAATAAGGTAAAGAGGAAAAGGTGTAGGGTGATTATAGGTGTGTTTAAAACCTAGCTAATCCAGGGGTCTTTTTTCTTTACCTTTATAATCCATGTAATGTTGTCTTTGAAAGAAAGATGCTGTATAAAGTAGGAGGTAAGGGGTGGTGTGGCTTCCCTTATGGTACACTGGGAACTAAGCTGTGCTGAGAAACACATCTTTCCAACACAGCACTACAGAGGGAAGTCATTTGATGGAGTTGCAAATCTATGCGCTTTGATTGTGTTTTATTAGCCAGTTGAGTCCTAATGTGCAGTTACCGAGATGTACCTGTATAGTGACTATGTAAATTTACTATGCAAACAGTAAGAAAGCTGGCATATAGATAAATAATTATATATCAGCAAGAGAGTTGCCAACTGAATTTAAAAAAATAAATCCAGTTTAAGGTTCTGTATTTGAGAGATTATTCTTTTCCCCCGAATAAGTAAAAGACTTAATGTCTTTCTCTTTTTTGTCTGTCTTTTTTTTTTTTTTTGTACATTCATGAATTGATTAATAGATAATGCAGGTATTAGGATTTCTTTTTTATTGCTTGTTTCACCAATACTTTTTTTAGTCGTCTGAAGCTTTTACAAAAGTTAGTATGTTATTTAGTGATTAAGCACAATGGGAAAATCTAGGCTTTATCTAATTTACAGAATGAAGTTTGAGTACTGAAGACAACATCTATCAAATTTGAGTCTCCTATATGAAGATATCTCTAAGGTAGCTGTGTTTGTTCTTTTGGTTCATGACCTGATTATTGGTTCATGAAAAAGAATTGGAATAAATTGAAGTCATAATATTTAGTCTTCATTGCAAGGCAAACCAAAAAAACCCCAATAAAATCTGGTTACCACTATTATAGCAAGTTACCTTGCTTTATAACCTTTGTTATGAACAAAGTATGCAACTGTGGCTCCAAGACAAAAATAATAAAATATTTTCTGTTGAGGATGTGAATTTTTGTCTACATCTGTTTCAAAGGGAAATGCAAAATGAAAGCAACTGAACCTTTTGCTATTATGGATTATATGGCATGCTAAAACTGATATTTTCAATGGTTTTAATGGCATGCTAGAAGATCTGGGTTATTTAAAAAGTAGTTAATTGAAATAATTAGTTAACATGAGGTCTTACCAGGTGGTAAGCCCTCAAGCATATAGTAGTAGATAGTATAACTTGAAACTGTTGAGAGGAACAGAAAGAGACCGGAAGCCTATTTTGTTGCAAATGATGTATGAGATCATATAATAATACCTCTGATAAATAGCAATAATACTGATAAGAGATTTTATCTTTTTGCAAAGAATGTGTAATAATTAACAAAGTGGGGACTGGGCCACCAGGAATAGGTGCTGCCCTGTTCTGTTCCTGTCTTGTTGGATGTCATTCCATAGCTTCCATAGCCGGACTTCCAGTAAATCCAGTGTAACTTTTTATGGAGTAATGATAGTGCTGTATAACCTGGACTGGTGCTGAATATTTGTCTTGCCCAGTCTGCTTTGTCTTTCTTTAAGTGGTGTGATTTGGTTAATGTTTGAGTAACAGGGGAGAAGGTAGAAGAAACTACTTTGGTGTTAAAGTAATGTCCTCCCAAATACACTGAAAGCAGAAAAATGTCCTGAATTCCCATAATTTTAATTTCATAGATCCATAGTTGAGCTACTTAAGACTACCAGAACATGCCCTGGCAAAACCTTTGTATTTTTCTACTATAAACTAAGCATAAATTCAGTGGTAGATGACAGATTACTTCATATACCATGCAAGCAAGCCCAGACAATAGCTTTAGCCATGACTGATTGCCTTGCTGTAACCCACTTTATGTTAAATGTATTCTTGCTGTTCAATTCCACAACTGTAATTTTGTTCTTCTGCACTGCTCAGCCCTCTGTGGACTAACCAGGTTCCTTCAGTAATGATTTCTTTTCTATTGTATTGTTTTCTGCATAATCAAGTTGGTAGGTAGGGGTTTAGGTGACACAGCCATCTGTCAAGTTCATTTGCTCTGAAAATGCAAGAAATAATGGCCTCTACAACTTGGGGCTATCTGTTATAAAGGAAGAATATCAGCTTTTACCCTGCACCATCTTCTCATCTCTTCAAATTATCATTTTTTTCTACTTTCTATATAAAATACATAAGGTTCTCTTGACATGACTGATTGGTGAAAAAGAAAGCTATCACATGTCCACCTTGTATTGCAATTTATGCAAGCAATCCAATTAAGGAGAAGCAACTAACATCCAGACTAATGTGCCTGTCGTGAAACTAAAGAGTGCTACAGACTGCTCCACTCAAGTGTTATCATTGCTGGTTCTCTGACATGCTAACTGCTTCCTCCTTGAAGTTTGCATAATGTGTAAATGTAAGGGAGTTTGCATGCCACAAAGGAAAGGGAAAACAGTTATTCATTTTTTCTCCTCGAAAATAAAATGCTCATCATAATTCTTATAAGGACCCTTTATCAAATTGTAGCTGTTTGCTGAAATGACATGCACTTGGTGGGGAAAGACATAAAAAGCTGCCTGTGGGTTCTCAACCTTTTTCAGATATAGTAGAAGCAGGCTGGGATAATCCAGGAATGATCCCACTTTTCTGTGTATGTGTGTGGAGGGGCGACAGTTATTTATACAGCAGAATAACTTTTATCTAACATGATGCTAAGAGAGCTGGAAAAATTTTGGTTGCTCTAGGTCAGAGGCATCTTTACATTAGACCCATTCGTTATTGCCCCTACTAAAATGCAGAATGACCAATCGTTCCTCCTCGGCTTAGACCTTCAATGGCCTGGTTAGAAAGAAAACCACTTCCAGATGCCATTAAATAGTACTAGTGAAACATGGAATTTTCTACTTCAATGAAAACATAATTATTAAGTGGAATGTCACACTTCTATCACACTTTTACCAAACCAATTCCCCCATCATCCACCTCTCAGGGCCACTGATGTGAGATAAGACTCTCTGTTGGATGAGAGATTCCCTGACAAGGGAACAACTGCTGTTGTTCACAGCAAGTTAAATAATGAATCTGAACAGCAGGTGTAAAAAGTGATAAACCCATTAATGAAATTAGTTAGCATTAGTAGCCACCTATTGAATATTTCCAAAATATCAAGTCACTTAAACTGTATATGAAAAGCAGATAAAACAACAAAACAGAGAAAGATTGCAAAGAAGCCATTCTGCACTCTATTTCTGCCCTGTGGTGCAAAACTTGATGTACATTGTATTGGTGCTGTGTAATGCATTTCATGCAGAATTGAAAATGGTCCTTTGGTCTTGTCCATGGAGTTCTTTAACCTGTGCTCTGCCTGTCATTGTCACAGAAGTGGGGCATGGAAAGTCATGCTGATCCACAAAGAATTAATTGTTCTGTCCAAGCTTGCATCTACTGCAAGTTTCGTGTGCTATTTCATCACGGAATAGTATTTTCTGGTTCAGATAAGTATACTGTTTCTTTCTGGGGTCAGACTTTAAGCATCTCAGAACTTCATGAGACTTGAACACTACACACTGTGTAGTGTATTTATAATCAATTGCAAAGGTGATTTTGAAAGTAGAGTGAAACGTGATTAACTTAACCTGTTGAAATCTGGGCTAGATGCATGATGATCTTCTGAATTTTCAGGAAAATGCCTTTTGCACCTGGGACCAGCCACGGTGTCTCAGATGTGTTGGTGTTTTTCTGGAAATCAGTGCCACTGGCTAGGCAAAAAGGCAGGTACCTGATTTAGTGCCATGCTTTGTTACCTTGTTCTGGATTTTGAGGTATAATTAATCTCACAGAATATGAGGTAGCCAGAAGTCAGATCATGGGTGGAAGTGAATGTCCTCTATCTTAGTGTTAAATGAACAAGCCCGGGAATTGAAAAGCAGCAGCACCTCCAGCAAGTATATGTAAGTATCTCAGATCTCCCATGAGCTCTTTTTGCCTGCAACTTACATGTAAACATTTTACAGGTGGCTGCTTATACTATTTATACAGTAGATCATATTGCAATATTCCAGCTGGTCAGAATTTCTAGCTGAAGAAGTCATCTCGAATTTTACAATTTGTGCTTCAAATATTGGGAGAAAAACAACATCTGATATGCCACTGCTAAAATGAAAATGATAATTTGAATGTGAAAAATGTTATCCTCCTCTTTTTTTGGTGCACTGTGAAACACACACGCACACTGCTCCCAAGTAATAGAGTTACACTCAGTCGAATTCAAACCAGCTATAAACAGGTGCACCTCCAGTTGGAATTTCTTGGCCTCAGTTATGAAAAAAAACTTAAAAAGAGAGGAAATAGACCTGGGCTTAAAGAGATAGGAACTAGACCTGGGCTAAAACTAGCCCAGAAAAATAGAATCAAATGTTAAAGTACCTCAAAGAAACTTGCAATGGATGCAGAACAAGTATCCTTTACACGTAGAGTGTGTTACGCTGCTCACACTAAAGTGACTGGCAGATAAGCTTGCGGTGGGGATCTTTAAGAAGCAGGAACAGCTAGTTGAAGGAAAAATAAATGAAAGACAAAGTGTAATTCTGGATTAGTTATCTGGGAATTAGTTGTTTAGGATTAGTTGTTTAGGAATAGGTGGTAGAATTCTACACTGCAGAAAACATGGTGCCCGAGAATCAGCAAGCAACCGAGGAAAAGCTTTCCCACCGTCTTCGCCTCGCTCGGATAGATACGCCGGCAGGGTCAGGCGAAAGGAGTGGAAATAGGGCCAACAATTTCAAGTGGCTTTGTGAAACAGCAGGGACGCAGACATGCCTGTGTGGATGCAGATTGTCCAGAAACACCGATGCCTTTCCACTCCCTGTGAAGACAAGCCTTTCCTTGACCTCAGTGACCACAAACCTCGGCCTGGGTGTTCAGGCTATTTATACTTTCGCAGGCAAAATTGTACACCTAATCTCAGACTTCTGCTTTCCAAAGTAGGTGAGCACTGCCGAAAACCACAGATGTGTGCTTTGGCTTTTTATATGAAATAACTCCAAAGCCTTTTCTCCCTGTTAAATGCAGAATTTAATTTAGTCATACTTATCATAAAAATATGGGATATGCTATAAGACTGAGTAACCACACTGAAAGAAACAGCGTTCGGAATTTCATGACTTTAAATGATTTATTTTGCTATTAATTCTTCTTGTGGATTTCAGTGCACCATTATTTTCTCAGTATTAGCTGAAGTAAATTATTGAGATAGCTAGTTTATTAGGTGCCAGCCAAAGTTTTTACTGTGATAGGTACCCCAAAACTGAGGAAGAGAAATTCACAAAATGTAAGATATTTTAAAGGTATGGGATTTCTGAGAAAGTGCTGAGATTCTTCCTGGAAAACCAGATTTTTTCAGCACTTTTTGGTTGAGCATGTGCAGTCACTTATTCCTTTTGAAACTATTGGCTGCATAGTGTGCTTAACTGCAAAAAACCAGGCCTAATCTACACAATTTTAAAAATCTTATTTTTTACTTGTTACGGCTGTTAACTACAAGAAATTTAGCAGAGTAAGGAAGGCTTCCCCTCCACACCCAAAAATGCATAATGTCTGTACGTTGGGGATATATCCCTAGTACATAGAACAGATGCCCAAATTCAAGTTCTGATTATTAATCTTAAAATTTTAAAGAAGGTTTAACCTAGACAGAATTTAAAATGTTATTGTAACTATGTCCTGTAGCCAGTAGCTGGTATCAGATTTAAGTTATTATAAGATCCTAACACCTCTTCTGGTTTTAGATAGAATACATGCATTTTTCCCCGTAATTTCTAAAAACTTTTAGTAAATACAAGTTGAAATATTTAATACAAACATGACACCTAAGTGTATGCTGACCGGTGCATGCAAACTTTCTCCTGGCACCTCACAAAGCAATTATGAACATTGTAAGAATTCATCCCATTTATACCAGTATCAATTCCATAGCCATAGCTGGTTTATTATATTATCTGTTAGCAAATATATAGCTAATATTTCCTAATAGCATACTTTCAGTGGTATAATTACCATACATCACTTTGATGTCCCATTAGAAATTTTTAAGTGAATGGAAGTAGCCCAAGGCAGACAGCTTTGAGCAAGTCTGACCACATAAAATATATACTCTGAAATAATTAAACTCAGCTAGACCTCAGTCCAGTACTGTAAGTGAAGAAAAACCTTGTTGCTGCTCTTCCTTCATAGCACATCTATACTTAGAGGGATGCTTAGGGCCTGTGTGACAAATCATCTAGCTGGGTGAGAACTAGATGTTACATTTCAGAGAAAAAAATGTATTTTTTCTATAATGAAATGAAAGGAAAACATATTATTAAATATTTTCTCTTAAAATGATTGAAATATTTTGCTTCAGACTTATTTTTATAATAATATGATATGACATGAAATAAAGGTAATGAAACGAAAATAACTTAAAAATGGCAAATTTCACTTTCAGAATAACATATTTCAAAGTCTGTTTTAATTTCTTTTTTTAAATGCAGAATGTCATGAAGAAAAATATATACATGCAACACAATCTTTTGATGAATTTGTAAATAGGAGTTATAGAGTTTGCTTTTCATAGATCTAAATTTTCATTAAAATCTCAAAAGGGAAAAGTTTGTCATTTTTCATGCATTAGTTCAAGAAAGTTTTTTCTAAATATATGTTGTGGGAAAGAATAATTTTGACCAGCTCTATTTGAAACTTAGGACCTTCCGACCTCAGGACAGAGTTCTGTTCTTTGCACAAAAGTAATTTCTAGCAATAGTAAGCTGTGATTTTTCTATGTGTGACCCACACTCAAAGAGGAATTTTCTCAATGGCTTTTAGAACTATTTTCTGAACAGCAGCTGTGTGGGCTTGTGTACAAATTTTAACATTTCAAGAGTGATATTACACTGTCTTTTTCTAAATAGGAGGTTAAATTTATTGGCAGACAATGAATGTAGTTCAGCATGCCCTTCTGCTTGAAAGGGAAGATGTTACTGGTCACTGAGTACGTGACATGTTGCTTCTGTGCAAGACAGCAGCTCCTGGATCTGTTGACTTCAAAATTCAATAAGAAGCAGGAGATGGGATCTGCTGCCTTTCTCAGGAAGCCGTGGCTTCCTGCCTTATTGGGTTCAAGAGAATATCTATCTGTGGGAGGTTTCTGGATCTGGTTGTGGATATAACACCTCAGCTGTGGTTTTTTGGCATCTTGATTTGGAAAGGCAGAATCTGAGATTTTCTGTGTTAGGTACTGGAACTCTACTCCTAGGTATACGACCAGCAATGTTATAAAGTCGCTCAGATTTATAAAATGGATGATTGAATCTCACTTGGCTTCCGACACAGGAGTATTGCATTATTTCCAATTAAAAACCTACAAATCGCAGTGAACTACGATCAGTCAACAGAAACAAAAACTGACAACTGGGAGTGACCTGCTGGCTTCCCTTCCCATAACTTCACTGCTGAGCCAAACGTTGTTCCCCAAATCTGTAGGTCAGTCCTCTTCTGTGTTGTAGAGTGGGTCTAGAAATAGAGCATGCTCAGTGAAATGGGTATTTAGGGTACAAATAACACAGAGCAGAAGGCTGGAGATTTAACCACAGGCCTCTAGAAACCCAATGAACATTTGTGATGTCAAGAAGTGGGTAATTTTGAGGACAGTAAAGGATGCTTCTCTGGCAAGTCTCTGTTTCAAGCCCAATCACTCTAGGTTAAAGGTGCTCAACCTATAAAAGAAACAGAGATTTAAAAAAAAAAAGTCACTGAACTAATTTTGAGGAATGGTTGTAAAGTTTTCATTAAGTTTTTCTATGAAAATTCAGCTAATGCAGAATAAGCATGGTGAAAAATAATAACACTTAAATTCAACACTGTCAAAAAATTAAAGCAATAGCGTGTTATGGAGTTTTACTGACTCCATTGCCAGCTCTGTGTATATGTACATGACAACTTGGATCCTGTAAGTAAAAATAAAAAGGTCTCAAACATATACGGTAACTTTAATATAAATTTCCCCTTCCCTTCATGTCTCAATTTCTTTATACCATCTTTTTTTTTTTTAATTGTAACAGCCTTACGTTTCTCTTCAGTATTTTGTTTTTTGAAGCAGTCTTTAATCTTTCTTTCTACAATGAGGTTAACTGCAAGCAGTATTTTATAAATTACAGCTTTATAGAAAAAGCAATAGTGAGAAAGGGAGAAGACAAATTTCGTAAACCTCTGCATAAAAATAAGTCTCTGCCATTACTAATGCTTATTAAAGATCTTGGCTCAAAACCCTACCTGTGATAAGCTGATATCCTAAGCTAAGCCACTTCTTACTGTCCTGTGTGTTTTATTTGTGAGATAATTGTTTTCTATTGTTTGACTGTTAAAATGTAATGTTATCTTGGTGTCACTATTTACATTTTTCCAGCTGAATGCTGGATCAAAACAATGAATTTCAGAGACTGTTTGGAAAATGTCAGTCCACTAACCCCATACCAAGAAAAAAAAAATTAAATTCGTTCCCAGTGTTCCCCTTCAGATAAAATTCCCCTTACTTTAAAGGAATGTTTGCCAGAATAATGAACAATATTGCAAGCAAGGTTGGTTGCCTGACATTCCTTTTTAAAATACAGCTTTTGTTTTCTTTTAATTTTGACACAGCTTCTTTGCTCTGAAGTTTCTCATACCATATGCCTGATTTTTGCCTGATTTCTTTTATTTCAACTAGGTTTGCCAGCTTTTTCTGTCACTGTTAAAAATTACCAAGATCCTTCCTTTCAGATGTTTTAGCAGCTTTGTGTTTTGGAAAATAGCTGGACTGCAAATTCAGCTTGAATTAGCTGAATTTGGACAAGCTATCATCAATAGCAACATGTTTTAAATCTTGAACAAATTGCATTTTGCATATGCTGAATACATTCTTATTTAGGTTGACAACATCTCATTTGATCAAGTAATATTCTGCCTCCCCACAGCTTGAAGTGCTGAGCACATTGTGCATAAAATATTCCCACAGAATGACCCTATAATTTTGCTACTGGTGTCTGTGGGGTGAAGTGCTGTTGGAAACCAGAACTTACTTGGTTCTGGTGAGGAAATCTGCTCACCTGTTCTGTCAGTGCTAAGGATTTACCCTACTAAACTGTGAGAGAGGGGAGAAGACTGAGAAGAGGAAGACGGCACAGCTGGGAAGAGAAGAAAAATTTGACTGGAGTTGGAAAGGAGATAGTCCAGAGAAATAAGAGGCAACATTGAGGGAGGAATGAGACTGAGAATGGAAATACGCCGGACCCAGGACTTAAGGGGAATAGAGTAGGTGGACTGGAATTAGAAACAGAAAGGGGAATTAAACACAAGGCACTTAGTAGAGAATACTGAGATCTCATAGCTGGGAGGAAGAGATGATGACTGCTTGGTTAAAGTGAATGACGTGAGATGGCATGAAGTATTAGGTGGTGGTGGTAAAGTTTCAAAAAAAATTGAATGCAGGTAAATATAATTAGAAAGAAAATCTGTAGAGTGGAAGAAACAGCATATCTGAAAGGGAACAAAGAGCCAAGGTAGATAAGAGGTAAGTACAAGCAAAATGAATTTAGTAATAATGAATCCAAAAAGTAAAGTATGGGGAAGAAGAACAGAGGAAGCTACTACTGTGTAGCTTTCTTGAAACCTTGGAAAAGGATCCTTGTTCTTATCATATACCTGGAAACCTTACAAGAGAGAGTGTGTAGTTCATAAAGCTGATCCACCTACAAAATTTCAAAGTGTCGCCATCAGTTAATCTGTTAGCCCAAAAGACCACAGTCTGTGCTGTGAACTTAAACATTTCTGCTAGTGGACCACTTTAAGGGCTTTTCTTGCTTTAAATCTAGGAAATTACAGGAAGTATAGGATGCTAAAGTGAGATCTAGTTCTGATACTCCCTAGTCTTGGGGTTGTTAGCCCCAAATGCCACACAATAGAAATGGTGTGTGGGCTTGTCTGCATGTAGCAACCACAGATACTTCATAATAAATTCCAAGGCTTTTTGTGTACTATTGATTATGGAATGATTTTGCCAAGTTGTGTCATCACAGATCTCCCTTTTCATCCCGCATTCCCTATTGCTCATGCAGCGTATGGTGTATATCGCTTTTCCAAGACAAGGTTCAAATTAATTTTTCTTTTCTAAAAGCTCAGGCCTACAAAATATGTAAGCAAGCTCCTAGAATGAAGGAACAATCTGTATGGCTCATATGTGCCCTTTATATCAATTATTTAGTAAGGGAGCAATTTAAATGGAAAGTTTTCATGAATCAGATAGATACATGTTCATGGAAAATATGAAAAATGCATTGGCACAGAGCTTTTTGTGAATGTTATCATAATAATGGTGCCAAGGGAACCTAATCTAAGCCTAGAAAAGATCTAATAGTCACAACAAATGTTTGTGGGAGAGAAATGTTTGCTATGAACACATTGACAAATTTTTATTTTTTTACAGAACAGAAGAAAACCACAATTCTGATTGTAGGGCCCCTGAGAATATCTATTTTTGTTCACTGAGAAAAATCAATAACTTTTTTTGGAAGGATTAAGACATAGAATATCATCATTTTTTGTACAACAGGGTTGTTATATGAAGAAAACATGCCAAAAAGTCTTGGGGAGAGAGGCAGAATCTGTTAAGAAAAACATTCATTTCTCTTTATTACTGGCACAACGTCCATAGAAAAAGATGCAAAATTGTCAAATTATTTTATTTTCCTCACATGTTTACTGGAAGTTGGGTTGTACCCAAGTAACCCAGAAATGTCCCACCTGTAGAGCGTTAATATAGTGTATAGAACAGCAGATTTATGACTTGTTCCAGACAAGCATGAAACTATATCTTTTCCTTTTACTGAGAGGGCCTCTGCATGAGATGAACTAATACATTATTGTAGCCTAACATACTTGTTAGCTATTTTCCTTTCCTGAATTAAAAAATTGAATTATATACACTCAGTCTAGTTACTGAACCTGTAAAGTTTATTAAAGTTTATCGACCATGTGTATACACTTCAGGATTTAGGTTCAATTGCTTCTTTCAAGCTGGAACATTGAATTAAGATGCAGTGCCTTGCTGTGGCTCTCATGGACTCCAACTGAGCTACAGGTAGCAAAAGTCTCCTTCAATTAGACATAATCATCACTCACAGTCAATAATTGTGCTAAAGGCTGCTTTCAAATCTGTGAGGGATTCGCATTTAATGTACTGATTCAGCTTGTCTGAGCCAAATTCACTGTGTACTGAAACCAAAGCAATTTAGTTCTTGCCTACGGCCCTTTTGGCAGTTCATCTAGTACTGAGCACTGTAAGGACTGTGAGATACAATTTAATCTGAGACATCTGTGCACAGACAGGACCTTTTCCGTAACAGAGAAAGACTAAGTAATGGCTAAGCTGTAGTTTTATGTGAAGAACCAAGTCTTATCTCTCCTCTGAAAAATAAAGCATTTAAGATATAGTAGAAAGCCAAACCAAAAAGGAAAAAAAAAAAAAAAAAAAGAAAGAAAAAAAAGGAATAAAAAAATCCTTGGATTTATGAAATGCACACTGAGGCTACTAACAGCTTTCCTTGCTCCTAACCACATAAAGCACTTGAGCCGTGATCCTTGGATTAACCATTTAAAGATATTATACTTATCGTCAGCTGCAGCTGACTGTAAAGATCTTTATTAAATTTAAAAGAGAGAAGGCTCACTGCTTGTGATTTTTGTACAAATATCAAAATTTCCTTTGTATGTATTTTTTCTGGCTCATGATGTTATTGAGGAAAGTGCTGTAATATTTATCTCCAATATCACCCTGACTCCAAACAGGCTTGCTATTTCCAGGAAAGGCTTAAAAGTCCTGTAGTTACCACACATAATATTGCCTAGGAAGTTTTAATGATAGTGAACCGATAGCTGATAGTGTTTACCAAATTTTACTGACTTAAACCAGGTTTTCACTGTGAGTTTGCACTCAATCATTCTGTGACCTCTACTTGCTATTTTTCTGAAATAATGGAAAAGCTTGTCATAATAAAAGAGCCATTCTTGGATATTTCTTCAAAACCAGTTTCAAAACAGTTTGTTTATATGAAAGCAAGTCAGGGAGCTAGCTGGAAAGGTGAAGACAGATCTATGTAATTCACTAATCATGGAGATATTGCCTTTTGTCAAAGGCCCTGCTTGTATGAAGCAGGAATCAACACAACAGCCTTCCTTGGCCAATACCTGTTCGGCAAAAATATGACTAAGAAGGTAAAGCCCTATCACAGAAAATTGTGAAAGCATGAAATATAAAAGCTTGGCTGTGGAACCTAGTTATGATAAAGTATTGGTTAACATAAACCTTTGTACTGAGGCTCTGAATTGTAAGTTTGAAGGGCCGGTTGAAGCCTCCGCTAGTATTAACAGAGCGGCAGCGAAACCCATCCGCAATTTCTTTAAGTCAGGTTATATATATAACCTGATAAAAAAATTCTCTAAGATTTGCATTTTTGGTCAAGATACGATGCCTTGAGTGGAAAGTGAGGTAATCAGAATTTCCTTTGTTGATTTCCTGTAACAACCAGAGCAGCCCATTGGCTTGTTTGCATGTTATTTTGAGGTATCTAATGAGTTATGAGTCATGCAGTGTGGGGACTGCAGTACCTGGGCACCTAACTTAGGTTTCTGAATAGATTTAACTGCAAGGATAGGATCCTGTGACATCTGGGATTGCATCTGCATGCCTATCAACACGAACCATTAAATTCAGAGGAATGTTCAGAGCAGATGATTGCCATATGCAAATGACAGCAGCAGTCCAGGATGTGGACCCAGAATATCTCAGCTGAAGGTCTTCACTACCAGCCTTCAGAATTCTGTTTGCTTTTCACCTTGCCTCCATCTAGCTCTGAATTTTGCACTGCTGGCAGCTCAGACGCCCAGTTCAAGTGAGGAATAAAGTCTTCATCCTGAATATGCTGCCATCCTGCATTTGGCTTCTGCCTTGAGAAGTCAGTCCTGAAAACGCACAGCATGTGTGGCTGTGGATGGACATTTTACGTGTAGGTGTCCTTATCACAGGAGTCTTGTGCACTTACCAGAAAGAACCCCCCCACACACACTCCACAGCTACATAAAATGATGTTTATGTCCCTTTGTTGGGTCTGAACCTTAGCGCCTTGTGGCAGGAACTGACTTTTTGTTCTTTATGCTAGCTGATGGTCAGATAAAGGATGCCTTATTCATGGCTAGACCTGCTACATATTAAATACATATACTGATCTTGCTACTTGTTTTGATTACATTACAAATTTCCTACAAGGAGAGCATGAAAGAATAAAAAAGCTTACTTGTGTCCCTTGATAAAATAAAGGCAAAAAAAGAATATATTGCTGTCTGTGTTTTCATTGTCCTTGTTTATTCAACAGGACAGAAATAAATCAGGGACAGAAGAGAGCTTTTTAAGCTCAACAATGAACAGTGTTAGCTCGTGAATAAATTGCCCTAAGAAAATGCAGGTTGGAATTATAAGAAAGGCCATCAAGAGAGAGAAATTCTAAGTCAGCTGTTCTAATGCTATAAGGAATAAAATACCCCAAACCCCACCTTGGAATCATCTTAACCAGAAGTTTGAAAGCTGATATAAATGCACAACATGAATGTCGTACCTTATAGTAGAGAAAGACTGTTTTTCACCCGGAAGATCTATTGTGACCCTACATTCCCAGAAGTGAGTTCCACAAGTGTTGCCCTATGAAGCTGAAATTCCAGGAGAAGATTATTTACACCCAGTAAATTAATGCAACATTACTTAGGGGTTTCTGGCTTCCTAATTTTTGTTGTAGAGCTCTTTAGTGTCTCCTTGTAAAGGACATGGTCCTTGGTTGAACGGTATTGTATGTAAAAGATGTTTCATAGTGCATTATCAACTTGATTTTTCTTAATATGCTTTTTATTAATTTAGCTGTTATGTGTAACCTTTAGGTAACTCATGGGGCAGTTAATGACCAGCTAGACACATTGAGTCCCTGAGGTAAAAGCAGTAGCTCTTAATGCTCCAGCCAATCAAAAGTTTTTAACACTTGTGCTGGTTTCAGCTAGGATAGAGTTAATTTTCTTCCTAGGAGCTGGTATAGTGTTATGTTTTGGATTTAGTAGAAGAATGTTGATAACACACTGATGTTTTCAGTTGTTGCTAAGTAGTGCTTAGACTAAAAGTCAAGGATTTTTTCAGCTTCTCATGCCCAGCCAGCAAGAAGGCTGGAGGGGCACAAGAAGTTGGGAGGGAACACAGCCAGGACAGCTGACCCAAACTGGCCAAAGGAATATTCCATACCACGTGACGTCATGCCCAGTATATAAACTGGGGGGAGTTGTCCAGGGGAGGACACAGATTGCTGCTCGGGGACTAACTTGGTATCAGTCGGTGAGTGGTGAGCAATTGCTTTGTGCATCACTTGTTTTGTATATTCCAATTCTTTTATGATTATTATTGTCATTTTATTATTATTATCATTACTGTGTTCTTCCTTTCTGTCCTATTAAACTGTCTTTATCTCAGTCCACGAGTTTTACTTTTTTTTTTCCGATTCTCTCCCCCATCCCAGTAGGTGAGGTGGGAGTGAGCGAGCAGCTGTCTGGTGCTTAGTTGCTGGCTGGAGTTAAACCATGACACACTACATGCTAATGAAACATTTGTTAGCAAAAGGTCCCTCATGCACAACAATATTCCCAGATTTTTTTTATTTGTAATATTAACTAGAAATTCTATATTAAAGTCAAAGGACAGTTTTATCAACCGGTTGTGTGAGTGGTATCTGTCATACCAGACCACCTTCTGAACATAAGACTAGAGATCTGTGAAACTTCTCCTTGCAGATAGCTCATGTAGCATTTCAGTTTTGGTATCTTCTTACATTTTGAGACTGTTATTATGACTGTTATCATTTCTAACAGCTAGGTTTTACACGGCTTGGCTTGGAATTGGATGATAGCAATAGGTAAAAGGCAGTCCACATTCACCTCCATGGTTTTGAATGATAACAAAATTTCAGGACAAAAAGGAAATCTCAGATTCACTTGACCAATTTTCCAAGGTTAGCACATCTGTATTTAGATGTGAAAATTATAAATTCTTTTATACTGTTGTAAAAAAGAAAGGATAAAAGTGGGAAAATTCTAGGGAAAAATATTCATTGAACAGTTTATTCAGTTAATATAATTTTTTGTAGAGTAATATGCTCAATGAATGGTTTTATATCCATAATAGACCTAGTCAAATACTCAGAGGAAAAGTCATTGAATAATTTATTCAATGAAAAATGACAAAATTCACTGAATAATGTATTCACTGAACAGTAGTCAGCTCTAAAAAATTTTTCTTAAATGATGTAGAGAAATATTTCAAGATGTTAAAGCTTTGTCTTTTATCCTGCTTTACCCTGAAAGTCAACACAATTCTGAGTTTAACTAATGATAAGAAATCTTTCGAAGCTTCTCTGAGTTTGACTTTTCTTTTTCATATGTTCTCCAGAATTTTTCACAAAAGTTACAAGCCAAAAAGTCTGTAATCCTCCTGAATCCATCTTTAACTTTATGAAATGTTATGTAATACTTTTCTTATTGGAAACGTAGCCCTGATATATTTTTTTTTAATAACAAATGAACACAACAATATATTTTTAGATGCTTAATTAATACAAATCTTCACATCCTGTTCATGCTGACAGTGCACAAACAATCCTTGCATTCCAAATGCAAAGGTGAATTTGAATACAAAATTCAGTGCTTTCGAAGAATCCCATTGTACATGTTGGTCATTAAATGTTAAAAAAAATCCCACAAACTATTCTCTTATCTAGCAAGAGAAAATGCAATGTCAGACAGACACTTAGAGCTTAAGAAAGGAAAGATAGACAGGGCATGCCATAGGTCAATAATGGATGGTGTTATCAGACAAATGGGTCACAAATATTCGCTTGAAAATATTAAACTAATTCTACATAAGAAGTGACTAGTTCAATGATAATTAGCTGCATTTTTATGATGCATATAATTTCCGTGATGCCACAACATCAGTGCTAACACTATCACAAAGATGATAAAGATGAAAGTAGCTAACCTTCAGGTTAACTCTAATTGGAATACCCTTAAATTAGGGGAAATGACATCTAACTTTAATGTGCAATAACACCCTTATCATTTAGGTCAGCTCCTGCTAATTTGTTTGTGTACTGTAAGTATCAGTCATTTTTTAATTCTCTTGTGTGTTGCATGCTGTACCCTTTAGCATTTGGATGAAATTTAATATCCAAACTTTACATTCTTAACAAGAAAATTTTAGGTTAATTGCTCAGTGTTTTATCTATTTCTGACTTTTTTTCTTTGGCATCTCCAGCTTGTAACCCCAGACCTATCTGCAATATGCTTTGTGTTTAAATGATTCACCATGCATATTTTATCTCTTTTAATAGTAGAAACTATACAAGTTTTGCTAAGCTTTGGCAACAAAGCTAGGCCAAATGAAGCAGAAAAACATGAGATAAGTTGACTGGTTTCTAGTCAAGGGGAAAAGCTAGACCCTGCAACAAGTTTCATTAGCCAGTGCTGCAGCAACCAGCAATGGAGACAGATGTATTATGTCATCTGCTCCTACTTCCCAACTGAAACCACTGGTGAGTCTTACTGGGGTTTGTTATGGCACAATCAAATCAGACAATGAAGAAATGCACTTGGGAGTAGGATTCATGTCACCTAACTTTAATTGTCCATAGGCTAAAAGTCTAGTCTGTCTAGTCTGGTCTACGCTTTCATTATAGCCAGTCAAAAGACATTGAAATGTGCCCAGACAGCTAGACTAAGTGTTCAACTCCCTGATCCTTCTTCTAAAATTATAGGAACTCGTCCTAAAGTTCTCACTGCTGAATATCCATTCGTTGCGTAAAACTCTACTGTCCGCCACAGCTGGCACTGCTCAGTAACTTTCCTAGAAATCACAAGAGACATTTGGGGAAGGTAAGCCGATTTAGTTATTCTTTAGGCCATGAAGTTGGATGCTCTACCTCACAGATTAAACAAATGGGGAATAACGTGCCCTATGCTGTCTCCTGTGACATACAAAATATTTTGTGTTTCACAACCATAATCTACCATCTTTTACTAAAGTGACATAGCTTCCCAAAATGTTAAAATTATTCCATGTGTGACAAAGTAAATGTTGAAATTTCTCATATTACTCTACAGCTAGGCAATTTGCATTTTCAGCTCGTGCCATTATTAACATGGTGCTGGAGGGAAGATAAATATGTTCCGTGTAAATATATAAAAATCTCTGCCATTTCCTTTATGAAAGTCACAGAAAGATTAGCAAGTAGCTAGTTTAGATAATCAGGAAGACTCAGCTGGAATGGGAGTCTACGTTATTCGAGAGAGGTCTGATGGGCAAGTGATGCTGTCTGTTATGAAAAATAATCATGCCATGACACAATACCACTGAGATATCAGAGTTGTCATTTCAATTCACACTTCTTGAATATGTAAAGTGCAACTGTTAAGTAATTTAATATTATTCTGTTGTTTTGTCCTCCTGGGAGAAAAGAAAGAAATCATTAACTTAGAGCCTTTTATATGGTTTTCCCTGTATTTATGTGAATACACCCATATATATATATATATATGTATGTTTACATAAGATTAGTTCTGAATATATATACATATATGTGTATAAATGTATGAATGTATATGTGTATATATGTATAAATGATTCTGAATTAAAAATATACAGGAAACTGCTCTTCAGAAAATGGAAGGTAACGCTTCCGAATGTTGAGTCATTGAATGTTATTTCTATGACTACAGGCACAAACTGCATTTTGTTAGGGGAAAAAAACCACCCAAACAAATACGTAAGCTGAACCTTGTATTGCTAAGTCCAGACTTTGGCGAAACTGGGTTCTATATGTTTAGTTTTACCAGTATCTGAGAATAAGCAACATTTTTTTACTGTGGTTTTGGAAATTCTATCAAAGTGTCTGCCAGTCACTTGTCAAATTCCATGTTGTCATTCTTGGATATAAAGATTTCAATAGCAGTCCTGCTGAGAATGATAACTGCTTATGCACGTGTTTGAACATGTGATGTAAACTGTGATCCTCTGTGTTCAAAGCTCCACAACGTTTGTCTAATCTGTTTGATGCTATTCTTCCCAAAAGGAATGTATTGTAACATCCCATAAGATACAGAAGAGATAAGATTCAAAAGACACAAAGGATTATACTTACACCTATGCCATAGCTCACTGACTCCTCAGATTACAGAATGGTGAACAAACCCATATTACATCATATTGCAAGAAAAGGTCATTGGAACCTGGCACTCGTTAATGGTGTTGGAAAAAATTGCTGACTTTAATTCACATCTAACAATGCATTGCAAAAAGAAGCACTTAATATTAAGCAACGAAAGAGAAACCAGTGTTAGTATATATATTCAATTTATGTAAACCAATGAATGTATATTGTGGCCTGATTTTGCATCTCAAAATGAGTGAGATTAATTTATAATTAAATATCCCCATATTTTCTATTAAAAAGGCAAAGATGTGTGAGATGTGTGCATTCATTTGAGTTTATCAGTGTGCATCAGCATATAAATGTTCAAAGTTTTCAGGAAGCATAACTGCTATGCAATAGAAATAATTTTCCAGCACATCTACCTGCAACATTGCTTTTGAAATAAAGTATACTGGAAACTAAGTATCAGGTATAAATGTTATCACTTGCTGAATTGTCAATGCTTGCCCTTCATAAATCACGATGTTACTAAATCTGTCATAAGGCAGACAATACAAAAGGCTTTACTGTATCACTAGCTCAATGACAACATACTTATTAACCATGCCTATTGTTTTCCAAGCATGAGATTCTGCAACTTTAAGAGGATTTGGTTGTTTAACTATTAACTAAGTACATTTGAAGATAAATTGTTGAAATCATTAGGGACCTTTGCTATGTAGCATGACTGGTTTATGATCTGCATTAGAACCGCCTCCTTTTATTATGTTGAAAGTATTTTACTTATAGCAATGATTGTTACATATGTTCTGAAATGATTTATTGTAGTGGATGGGAAAGCAACACACTGAAATTTTACCAAAGAGTTTTGACTGATATTGATAAGTACATAAAGATAATAAATGTTGAACTGCATCTACCAAATTGGTAAATGTTATTAGTTATTCCTCTTGTTTAGTTTTTCTGAAAATTATGCATTCCTGTAATACTATCAAGTGTTGTAAGACACAGGCACAATATGCATTTTTTTTATGTGAACCATAACTCTAGGAGGTAATTTAAAGACTTTTTGCAAAGAGTAGGACTTATGTTCAAAGAATCATTCATACTGGATGTATGTCTTTATACTTCATCTTGATGGTAGCTCTTGCTTGTGTAGCATCCTGATGTGCCTTTCATCTTGCACGCATGTATTTGCAAGGGTTGAACTAAAAAACAATGAATTCAATTGTAAATTAGAGCATATTACATATTTTAGGTTTCTTATGAACCTACTTAAGCAACAATTTAGATAACATGAACAGAAAGGGTGTATTAGTACAAATCATGCCTTCTCTGCTATCAATCTATGCCTAAATGAAAGTTTCAACACCATGTCTTTAATAAAATCATGACTGATTAACATTACTCATCAAAGAATTGTTTCCTTCCTTAATTGTACCCCTATGTTTGATCATGTAATCCCTCTAAAGTTTGAATTTTTCCTTGAAAAATGTAGCTTCATTACAGAATTAGTATAGAATTAGCTTGTTTAAGGTGCAGAAGGTTTGTTGTCTTTACTCTTATAACTGGAGGCTCAGTGAAAAGACCAGAAGTGTAGATATTCTTGTTCTGTATGATAAAACAGCCTAAGACAGACACACTTTCTGATTCTGAGCTTTCCTCCCTATCCCTTAGTGTCTCTTGGAAAGCCAGCAGCTAGACTGGCTTGAGGTGACACTGGGAATACTGATGTTGATATATCATGCTTGTCGAGGGTATCAGTCACTATTTGTATTCCCTAACACAGCTGGAAAAGTCTTGCTTGTCAGATGAGTTCTTAAAGCATCCTTTGCTGATTTCTCAGCATCAGCATCTGAGTTAAGGTTGATGATAGTATTATTAAAGATCCAGAAATAAGCTCAATTTCCTGTGAACCAAGATGTAATCTGAATTGAGAAACATGTCTGATGATGGAAAAAAGAAGAGACTCACTATCACATCTAATTAGTGAATCAACCATATTGCATCATTGGTTCACTTATTCTTCTGCTTTGTTTTTATTTTCTTTATAGGATTGGCTTTGGAGAGTCTATCCATATGATAAACTAACAGAAGAGTAAAGAATAAGAAGAAAATAACACTATGTTTTTTACATGTTATGTAAAAGCTAAGAGATGGAAATGTTCAAATTCTTATATCTAGCTATCAGTATTAAAAAAGCATAATATACTAAGAATTGTCACACCAGTGGTGTCTCAAGAAACTGAAATGTTATCGGTTTTGCCTACAGTTAATGTATCTGGTATTTATGCCACACATTGCAGCTGCTTGAATTTGAATCTCCAAAATACTCTGGCTTAGATATTAGTAATTTTACATGCATTTATCACAACAATATAAATGAGTACTTTCTTGGTGTTCTGGAACAGGATCAAAACTTCATATGCAAACTATTATTAATACTCTTACTTTTTCTTACATTTTCTCAGGCTATGCCACATCATAACTCTAAGAATAGCATTTTCTTTTAGATGTTCCATCTTGTAGATGCGTGCCTATTGTGAAATAAGTTGGGAGCCTTAACTGGCAACCCAAGAAATTTCAGGGTGTACATCCTATTATTCATGTTTAGATTTTGATTAAATCTCTGTGATAGATTTTACCCAGTGTGCTGAATGATGTTCAGTTGAAATTGATCTTTGCCTCCTGCTTTATACAGTATATTCCATAGTTTTAAATGCAACTGTCACATTTATTTTGGCTTCCTAGGATTATTTTATGACTACCAAAAACATGTTTAGTCCATAGTTTGGGCAGACTAGGTTATATCAGATGGCTGTGTCTGAATTCAGAATTTTGGTAATCTACACAAACAAGTTTTAACATACATGGAATCAAGTAGTAATAATAATAATAATAATTAAAAAAAAGAACTCCAAAGGTAATTTCCTTCAGAACTCCTTTTTGTGCATAAATGGCCAGTAAATGTAGGGTTGGCCATATAAATCATAATTCTAGTAGTCCAACAAATAAGTTAGTATCATATACTTCCTACTTTGTGATGATCTTGAGGAACCACTGGCAGAAAAGTGTCATAATTTCTTCTCATTTTGTGGTATATATCTTAATTTCTGATTTATTTCAATAATGCCATATTTTTAGAAGATGATCCCTAGCATTTAGTTACTCTGTGTACCTGGTCTATTTTATTATTGAGCCCATAAAGCCAAAAAAAATATTATGATATCCGGCTATCACCCATTTAGGAAGGAATATGATTTCATGCTGGGATTCATTCCACATAATAACAGGCCTTTTATTAAAGGAACATCCTGGAACACTAAGTAAACAGCAATGTACAAAAATGCCACAAGGTAAAGAATTCTCTGAAGGTTCCTCTGCAAGCAATTGAGTTGTGGAACTGGCTATCTTTATCCTTGAGACAACATTTATTACTTTCTGAAACCCTCCAGGAATTGTCACTGGATGTTCACTAGGTATTCCTAACTTGTAAACATGGTCACTGGCCTTCGAAACATTTTGCTTCCTTGCAAAAGCTCAAATCAGTTGAACATACTCAGGTTTGATCAAATATCTGTCTGAAAACATAGTTTGTACTTTTCTGTGCACAAAGTAGTATACCAAGGCATCCTAATTAACATAGTGGGGGGAAGTGGATCTGGAAAGTAAAAGGCAAATGGGTTCTTGCCTTACTTACAGTTAGCTGTGTTAGTACGTGAAATGAAAGTTTTCACAGAAAAAAGTTACAAAAATTATTTGTAAGTTAGAGCCTTAACTTGCATGAAGCACTACATCCATTCATTCTCAGCATCCATTCCTACATATCCTCTTGGTAAGGATTTACCAGATGATTTTTTTGCTTTTCTGTGCTAATGGGGAGGTTTTTGTAACCCGTAATAGGTTGTAATCTGCACAGTTTAATTACTAAAGGAATGTAATACTATTTGTTGAATAAACAAGAATCTTAAGACACATCTTAGTACGTATGAGGAGTATCAGCTCCTATTTCAGAATGGAAGCCATTGCTAAACTATTTCATGAAAGGCAAGGATTAAGTTAAACTGTGTTTGTTCATCACTGTAACTGATGTTTTCCATACATAGTACCTCATCAAGGATTACATGCAAACAATAAACCAGCAGCATTTTCTTTCTTTTGTTTATGAGTTTTCATTAATTCATTGAAGAAAACCAAAGCCCATGGTGAAGCTATTGGTTATAATCAATGCTCTAAATCTTACCTTGCTTGACTAAAAACCATAAAGAGGTCTGCAAAACAAAACATATGCTTATCTTTGTTGAAGGGTTGTGGTGTAGAAAGATGACAATGAAACAAGAATAAAGGAAAGGAGGAATTAAAGAACTTCCTGAATCATAAAGTCCACTCTCCTGTACTGGGACACATCACGTCAGATAATCAACTCCAAACATTTTGAATTCCATTTTGAAAAGCTATTAATTTTTTAATTCATCATCTCTATTGGAAGATTGCTCCAGAGCCTAATTTCTTTTACAACTGTAAATCTAATTTCAGACAAAAATATATACATCTTCAAAAGACCAGTTTATCTCAATGATGCCTTTTAACTTAAGTAACTTTCTTCCCTTTTTCTTCTTTATATGCTTCTAGAAAACACTCATGCCAACTAACTCTTTCATTAGCTTAAACAAGGTAAGTTTTACTTTCCTCCAAAAGATTTCCAATCACCCTACTAGACTTGTGCAGCAATTGCTGTTCAAGCTTCTATATGATGGGCAGGACTATTAACATTGTTAGACTCCAAAAAATTGAGGGTTAAGTCTTCCCAACTACAGACGAACCAGCTTTACTGCAGTAGTTTTTGTTTCACTTATTTAATATTATGTTTCTTGCACCCGTAGTTTAGGATTTTCTGTTTTTCTGCTTCCTCTACTGGCCATTTGATCACAGTGCTTGCTCTCAGTCTCCCAATGGAAAGAATAGCCTTTTCACTGATTTTGTGAAATTTATGTGTTCTCATGGATATTGTTGTTTTATTTTTTTCTTTCTTGCTATCCTTTGTTTCCCACAGATATGTTACTTCACTTAGGTAGTATTCTCTAAGCCCAGGAGAAAAGACACTGTTTGTCTAGTTCTGATTTCTCATCCTATTTCTTTTTTAAATTATTCTTATGAGTCACGGCAAGCCTATCACCAGGAAAAACATGTACATATCCATGGATGTTTTCAATGAACATCTCCATCCCTTCCTCACAGCACCAGTCCTTGATTAGTCTCTTGTTCACCATCACCCCCAACCTTCCTGTTTAGAGAGCAGAAGCACCACTAAAACATCTTCCTTAGCTTGGTGTAGTAATCCTTGCTGCACTGCACCGAAAATTTTATAGTGACACTGCCAAAGAATGATCAGCAGGTTCTTACACACTGTTCACAGAATCCTTTTCAACTTCATATGCCTTTGTGATTGCTTCTAGCACACGGTGCATGGGGTTTTTTTTGTTTGCTTGGGTTTTTGTCACATAGCTGTCAGTTCTTTTAAATAAGAAGTTTGTTACTTATGTGGACCTGCCTATTCTTCAGGTTGGTCCAAAACCTCAGTTCTCTCCCTTACATCCTGCTCCCCGTCTGGAAATTGCTTTCCCTTCCCTTGTCCCTGTGACTACTCTGTGTACAAACTCTTTTCCAGCACAAGCCCTGACTGATTCAAGTTCTCTTCTTCCATGCTTAAGGAGATATCAGCTTTTTCAGTGCTGTTTTATCTTCCACCCTCAATCTCTTTTTCTCCTCTTCAGTGCAGCACACGTTGCTCTTCTGTTCTACGTTTGCTTTTCTACCTGGCTTCTTCATAGAATAATAGAAGTGGTGGTTAGAAGGGACCTCTGGAGATCATCTAGTCCCAGTTGAAGGATGACTACTGCCAACACTAGGTCAGGTCACCAATTTTCCAGCCAAGTTTTGAGAACTTTCAAGGATGAAGATTCTTTAGGTAACATTCTGCTGATCATTCTGGTTTAGTGTTACTCTTCTGTCTTAATGGAGAATTTTTTTTCTAATATCCAGTCTCAACGTCCCAAACCATGACATGTGGTCATTTCTCCTTGAGATATCATTTGTCTCTGCTGAGAAGCATCTGGCTCCATTATCCTTGTAACTGCCCTTCAACCAGTTGTAGGCTGCTCACAGATTCCCTCCCTTAGCCTCCTTTATTCCAGATTAAATGAGCTCACCTCACTCAGCATCACCTTGTAGGCTGTGTCATAGGCTTAAAGCCCTAAGTGTAATGAGCTGGGTGGTTAAGCGTCCCTTGACCGTACCAGGAACTCTTGCATGGCCAAGGCAGAGAGCTGCACTGACTGTACCAAGGACTTTGTTGCCTGGTGGAGTCTGGGGATAGGAGTAGGGATAATTAGTCATTTCCTGACAACCTTGGGACATACCTCAGTCCTCTCCTGACAGCCTTGGAGCATCCAGTATCTGAATCTTAAGTCATTCTCTGACAGCCTTAGAGTCTTCCTTATCTGAATAATAACTCATGTGAAATGGTACCAGTGCTACTGGAATCCCAATAATTTGCTAATGACTAAAGCAAATCATCTCATGAACCTATAAACAGCGGTAGTAAGTGAGAATCTTTGAGCTCTCCTGGACCACAGCGGGCTGCGACCAGCATCTCCGTCTGAGTGGGATGCCTCTCAGAGCTCGCAAACTCTTTTGTTTGCAAAGGTGGAAGGTCTGTCACCTAAAGCTGATGAGACCTGGGCTGATACTCTTTGCTCCTCGAGGCTCAACCCTTTGCCCATTGAGAAAGACGACAAAGCATTTGACGTGAATATTTTCACTGAACTCAAGGAGAATTTTTAACAGGTATACCTCTTTTACTTGCTTATAGGTGTATCTCTTAGTGTCTTTGTGTATGTGTACTAAGCTGAATATTCTATAGCAAGTATATTACAAATAATGCTTTTCAAATCTATATGTAAGTCACCGTTGTGAACTTTATTCAACTGTGAATGAATCTCAGGCTCTATTATACTCATAATCTCTTCAGATATAAACTGTTGACCAAGTCTGGGACTAGGAGTTAATCCAGCTCCACCTAAGATCCAGCAGGACTTTAGAAAGCAAGGGGGTCTTCTCTGAACCTTGAGACTCGACGGGAGGGTCTCCCCTACCTCTTTACATTCCTGATCTCTGTACAAATCATGAAAAATCAATTCTAACTCGATTTTCCTTTGTACTTTTCTCTCTTAACCTTTTGCATCATCAGTCTCTATATACATAATTTTAGGTAGATTCTGACTTAATTTTCCTTTGTTATGTTTCATCCATGTATTAAGTAATAGAGTGAACCTTGTCATTGAATTCTGTGAAGTCACGCTTTTATAAATTCCTATTAAATCATTTTTGCTAATACTCTTGAAGGTGTTTCTTTAAGCGGTCCAAACCACACCATTTTGTGACATAGGCCCTCGTGAGTTTTTCAACACCTCTTTTGCACTAGGGTGGCCAAACCTAAATGCAGTATTCCAGGTGTGGTGTATATCACTTGTGAAGAGAGTGTACTGTTAACTTCAATTCAGTTTGGCATCCATTGTAACCTCATGGCCTTTTCAGCTGGGCTTATATTCAGTCTGTTGGTTCCCAAATTGTACTGATGCCTACTTGATGCAGGTGCAGAACTTTGCATATCTCCTCATTGAACTTGAGGAGGTTCCTGTTGACCTAGACTTCAAGCATCTCAGAATCTTTCTGGACTGAAGCTCTACTGCTCTACAGTTAATCCCTGTCCTTGTCCCCAGTTTAGTATCATCTGTTAGTTTGCCTTTAGTTTTATCATCCAGGTTTTTAGTTAAGCAACTGAACAAGATCAACCTCAGTATTGCTTGTTGCTTATTGCTTGCTAGTTAGATATTGAGCCACTGATTATTGTCCTTTGAGCCCTGCAGTCTAGCCAAGTTTTAACTCATCTCTTTTCAGACTTCTTTTACTTTGGCATTGTGGTCACATGCTCCCCAAAAGCATGCTCTTTCAAAGGAAAGATCTGAACCCATATGAGTTTTCTTACGAGCTCATATGATAGTGTTCTGTCGAGTAACACACAGCAAAAAGAAATCCCATGTCAGCACTTTGAGGTAGCCCTCTTTCCCAGGAAAAACAACAAACGGGGAGAAAGAAAAGAGTATGCCAGTGATCATGCAGCTCTTACTTTCTCTGCCAAGAAGATCACAACCATGCAAAAGCGAATGTTTTGCTCTAACACAAAACTGACGGGAAGCTGCTGAATATTTGCATGTTCCATTGGATATCAGTGCAGCCTGGAAGATGGAAAATAAAAACTTGCACTCAACATATTGCTTCTGATGAATTCCTACAGTTAAAAAAGCCCAACATGTTCAGAAGTCAAAACCAAATTACATACCAGACAAGTGAAATAATTTTTAAGCATTTGTCTTTTCAATATTGTTTTCTCCCTCCCTCTCTGGCTCAACCACACACTCCAGTGCACAGACACTCACAGATGTCTGAGCCAACCTGCCAGCTGTAGCTCGGGAAAGAAAGTTCTGCATCAGGATGCTTCCATCTGCCCCACCCTGCCCGCAAGGACGGCTGTAGACAAATTAAAATATCTGGCAAGCAAGTTCGGTATTTCAACAAACAGTGACTTCTGAAGCTAGGCACATCATGAGGAGCGTTTGCGCCTTCTGCTTAGAAATGCAAGTCCTCACATTTTCATTAGCCGAGCAATCCAAAAGCTCAGAAGATGAAGCACTTATCCTTACCATTAAGCAGTAAAGTTGGGTTTGACAATAATGTTTTTAACTCCATTTTGGAGTCTCGTTTAGTTCGTGGCAGCCATCTTGCTGCAGTTCTCAAAGTACAACCCCTACCAGACTGCTCCCTCCAAAGAGAGCCTTTCTCAGAACTGGCCTTACAGGTACAGCCGAGCCATTGATAATTTTAAAGTCTCAAATATTTCTGCATGTATTTATTTAAAATGCATTCCAGCTTACACTGAAATGACAAATATAACCTCACACAGGTTAATTTAAAAACTCTGGGTATAGTGTAATTAACCCTCTGTAAAATATGACTGCTATGTTTTGCTGGTACCCCTGTGTCTTGAAATGACTGTGATGACATGAAGTCTCTCTGAATCACAATAAGACGTTGCTGAGCGCTGTTGTCCACCCTAATTGCTCTGCTGTCGGAGTTGGCCAGAAAATAAAAGCAGGATGTACCCGTACACTCAGAACATATTCATGGTGGTTTAAAAGTGGCTATTTGACATTTAAATCTCATTTAGATCTCATTTGATTTTGCATTTACGATATCTTGGTTCAGTTACCTTCTGTATAAGTGTGATGGGAGCCAGATTGTTTTGTGAGAGTACTTTCTGAAAGCCTATGTTGTGCTGGAAGCATGGGATTCCCCGTCTTTAACTTCTGATGACCTGTATTCAGTGACTTTACACAGTTTTACTATTGTCTGTATTTCATTCTAATTTGGAAAGATACCTTCCTCCTCTTGTACCCCTACCTTCCACACTATTATTTTTGTGCTATATACCTATTTTTTGCACTTATTGCAATAAATTTCTTTCAGGTTGGTGAACTGCTATTGTTATGATATGTCTTTTTTTTTAATTGCTCATATATTTCTTATCTTTTGTGTCTGAATTTTTTTGCAGAGAATTTGTCAATTCTGAGAATGTAGTAGGAAAGTCTGTTCAGGTATTTATTAGTGAGGGCAGGTGAAAGCACATGTCTTTCATTACAAAATACAATTTTTTTAATATGCTGTCTTAAAAACACAACTCATTTATAATTTTTAATGTTTTGATTGGCTTGTCCATATTGTGGATAACACCTGTATGCACAAGAGAAAGACAAACTATAATAAAATGTTAAATGTTTAAAGCTTAAATCCACTAAGCACCTCTGCTACTGGAAGTTTTGACATTGTCTAAATGCCATCAGTTAGCATTGTAACTAAAGTCTTTCCAATAGAGAAAAGATTATATCTAATTAGATTTCACGGTAGGAATATTTTTTTTCTGAAATGTTCATGATCATATGCAGTTAAATTCCTCAGTAAAAGAGAACTCATTTCTCCTGTGAGATTCTTGCACTTTGTAGCAGAGAGATCGCAACAGAAAATGGAGCAATTGTCAGCTACCCAAGCCCAGAAGATTTGAATTTTCTGTTTTATTTCATATGGAAAATCAGGACACAAAGCCTTACATTATTATAATGTTAAGTTTATACATTTACAGTGTTGGAAGATAAGAAACATGAAAGTTAAAACTGAAAATGAAATCTTGATTCTTTCCCTGCAGCAAGCGCTTAATTGTGTTTATTACTGCATAATTGTGTTGTAACAATTAGCCCACACATTTTTTCTCTCTTCAACAAAGGCCCCAATCCTGCATATACTTATTAGCTACTGGATGTTTCCTGGGACCACACACAGTATGTAAAGTTAACTACCTACATAAATCTTTATACGGTTAGATGTGAATTAACTTCAGTTAGGAGAATTTGGAAACCTACAGAAATGGCAACAAAAAATTGTTATCGGTTTTATATATCATTACAAAACCTGAGTCCATCAGTGTTAATACTAATGCATGATTCCAGAACTAATTTGATAAACCTTTCCACAGTGACGAATGTCTGTAATCTAACTTTTACTTTAGTGCATCAGTTCTAGTGGCACATCCCGTGGAATGAAGTAACACCAGAATTGGAGGGAGATGGTGCAGTGTGTGTACCAGACACACTGGATGTTTAATTCTGGGGTAGTAACATTCTTTCCAGCGGCACTTTGCAGCAAAGAACCAAATCAAAATATCCAGGTGATTGATTTATGTAAACGAATATATGTAACCATAAATTCATACTAAGATATATTTTTAAACAGGGAAAACATCTGTAATTTCCATAACTCTAGTCTTTGAACTTGCATTTAACTTCATTCCGTTTATTTTTTATTTTTACCATATTTTGCAGTTGTGTTTACTTCCAATATATTAGCAGTCACTTCAAAGTCCTGCTAAAGCAGCAAGCATCTACAATACCTCAACCTTGCTATTAGTCCCTAACAAAGAACATAAGGTATTTAGCACTTGCCCTGCGAAGCATGCTGGAGTTAACACATCCTGATTTATTTGTTTCAGCCATTAGCGGCAAAGCAAAATAACGTGGAAACGCTTTTGGTATCCTGCGGTTCCTCAATTTGTCTAGTTCCTGTCTTATGATTTATTTTTCCTAGATTCCATTGTCACCGGGCTCAGCAGCACCCTCCCAGATTCTGCGGTGACACGGGAGATAGGGAGGGCAGGCACGGCTCCCTTTTGGAAGCAGGAGGTCAGGCAGAGTGTTAGAAGGGCAGCCTGGGGTCAGAATAATACAGTAGGAGTACAGAGAGTACAGTTAGGTTAGCATATTGTTCTGGGGCTGAGAGCCTTTTTCAAATCCTGATCCATCTTCATCCTCGTAATTAGGCGATCCGCGCTTTCAAAGAAAGTGTTGCTATGAAACACGTTGGCAAATGAAGGCAAATTTGAGGCCTGCTCGTTTAAGTGTTGGGCTCATTGTTCTTGGTGGTGTAATTGGTGATCAAGAAGGCAATAAAACGGCATGGCCATTAAACGGCCCGAGCTGAAATTGAAAGGGGAGCATTTATACGGTGCAAGCTGCTGCGCGGAGCCTGTAACTTTCACCCTTATGTGAACCAGAGTTTACGGAAAGGCCTGATGGCATGGCTCTTGTTTCACCTCCAGGAGGCGGGGAGAAAAGAAGGGAGGAAAAAAATCAAAACTAAATAGAATTAATGAGCCTTCACACATTGTCCTGTTTCTTTTGTTGTGAAAAAGCTGGGCGAAAATTAAGTTGGATAAGAGAGGGTGGAAAAGAAACACCATTAATATCAGGTTGTAAATTCTACAAAACATTAACTTCATTACATGGCAATTACTGTCTGTAATTGGCAGAACGAAAGATTCCACTTTCTCATCAGTTACTAGTTGTATAGGACTCAGCATTTTTTTTTTTCTTGGCAAAGGTCACACCACTGATATAAAGAACAGCTTAATGTGAACTAAAAGTATTACAGGATTTTTGCAAATAAGCAGGGATGTAACTATTAATTGCTGCTAAACATCTCGCTTTGTTATTTTGTGCCAAAACATGGCTCACAACTTAGAAAGATAACAATATTAATCATGTAAAGTTTCATGACTACTTGGTCCTACTTTTTGAGCAGAAGAAAAACATGATTTAGAAAGTGATAAGATTATAGAGAAACAATGTTAGCTTTTGAAAACAGTTGTCTCAAGAATTTCTTAAAAATAATTGTCAAGGGTATGCATGGCAAGAAATCATATGCTGTATGAAGCAGCATTCTAAGTTTTTACAATTTCTGTTATTATTACACCTTCAGATTGACCTTGCTTTTCATTTATCACTTACCCAGTGCATTTATGAAAATATTCCACATATGCTGTATGTTGAACTATATCCTGCCTCAGATTTATGTATGTAACTTCAGCTGAAGCTCACGTCCTTAAGACACATGTTCAATGTCTAGTGGATTTTGTGAGGCAGCTGTAGAGGAAGACATTTATTCTAAATCAGTCTTGGAGTTTTCTAAAGGAAGTATTTATTTCAGGAATTACATAATGAAGGAATATGATGAGGGAAGAGATCCATTTTTCACATGGACATAAAAAAATAAAATTGCTTTTTTTTTTTTTGATCACTAATGGAGCCAAACAGAAGTAAAAATTTCAGAATTTCTGCCACTGAATTTCAATATTCACCTCAAAACACTGAGAAATAGAGAGTGAGGAACGATGTCTAATTTTATTTAAGAAATATTGAGCTATACCATTTGCTTATTTTTTATTAAGAGAAAGCATTGAAAGACTATTGAGTCAGAATATTTTCATTTCAGTTTGTTGGGTAAAAAACGTTCATGTCCCTTCTGCACTTCATAGTACTGTAAGGCATTCTCTGGGCTGTAGTTCAGGGCTGCCAGGTTCACACTGCTCTCTGCTCATCAGACTGTTTCTCTTTATGCGCAGCATGCTGTTTCCAACATGGAAGACACAGTCCCCCCAAGAATCTTTGCCTCTAAGGGGAGAAGAGCTTAGGGAGCTTGAGTGGTCCAGATAACTTCTGTGAGATGTGGGTACTCTCTCACAGGAAGACACAATGCTAATATAAAAACAAAATCAGTTTGGTCTGTTCGATGCATTGTAGTGATAAAAAAATTCATATTATACCAATTCATAATAAATTCTATCATATCAGCAGAATGAAATTTCCTGATTAAATATTCAATATTTGTGGACAAAATTTTAAAATTGAAACTCACTTAATAACTTTTCAAGTAACTATTTATTTTTACTGCTTTTACTCAGTTTTGCTCATTATTTTTAATTTGATAAAAGCATTTTCTGATATCCTTCATCATATTATTGTTGGAATATCTGTGACTTTGTAGCTGATATTTTCTCTGCATTTATCTCCTGAAGACTTTTAAAAAGTGAATACTGCATTCTCCCCTGCCCAAATAGCCTGAAAGGTCCAAGTACATATCAGTAATGACAGAAAAAGGCCACAACAGGAATGCTTTCACCATGTTTGAACTGGTTCAAGGAAGGGAAGACATAAGATCTCCCTGAGGCTAAGAATAGTCTGGAGTATGTACAAAAAGCGCAGATCCATTTCTTTCCTAAGAAATATGAAACCCAGTGGTGAAGTGGACAAGGTGGTGGAGAGATGTCTGAGGAAACTGTCAAGCAAAAACCTGAGGGAAGTAAAATTATTTGCTGTTTTAAACCATTACTGCCAATAAGCCTTTGGTTGTCATGCACACGTAGGCCAGAATCTGGCCTGTGATGAATTGCATTTTGAACTACAACTGATTAACTCAGAAAAGAGAAAGGATTCATTCAGATATATTGAGACATCATAAGACTTTGTCTACCGATAAGTGTAAGAATAAGTTAAACTGCAATTGGCTCACAACATTTGCTCTTTGGCTACTACAGCTACATCATGCTTACAGAATTGTACGAGTAATTTTTCTGCATGGCAAACTTGCAAGAACAATAAATCAGCCTGGTTTTGTCAACAGTGCTTTCCACAACATATGAGAAGAAGTCTCTCTGACAGCAGGTCATCAGCTAATTTGATTTTACATCTGATATCCACCAAGTCCAGCTCAAGCCCTCAAGTCTTACGCAGCCGTGTGAAAGAAGCTCTTGCTGAAGCAGGAAAGCTCCGTAGTGTGATTCAGCGCAATGCGATACTCTGAATGAGCTGAACTAGCCTGGGATCTGGAGGCAGTAGAGACAGGTCAGCGTTGCAGTCCTCATGGACCAATTAGGACTGCCTGAAGAGGACACGAATTAATATTCTTCCATGGTGCTGCACTGTTCAGCAAAAAACGGTAACGGTTCTGTGGAGTGATGACATTGCCAGGCTCTCCAAGTCTGCCGCGCCAGGCAGCGCTACACCATAGGACCTGCACCACGGAGGCCAGATCCACCCTCCTTAAAAAAAGGGTTACTGGAACAAATAAACGTGTACAGACAGGACCGATAGTGCTGTCATCGGTAGCAAAATAGGAACAAATCGATGCACTGTAACGGAGAAATAAGCCCTTTCCTGGTCACTTTTGCCGGCAATTTAGATGCAGAAGTTAAGTTTGAAAGGTGCTTATGGGGCTAGAATACTGGCTGTAGTTGGGATATATTTTGTGCAGAGGAGAGAAAGTAAGATGAGGACAGAGATAATATGTTTATAAGGCTTCTATTTTTAGAAAGCAATATTCTTCTCTCCTCCCTTCTTGACACTATTATTTCAGTGTAGAAATACATTTAGTATGATCTTTTTATCTTAAAAACACCCCATAGACAGTGTTACTGTTTTCAGGAAGACCTAGGGAACAAAATTCAGGCTTTAGTCACTTTTCTTTTAAAATCTTAATAAAGGAACAGGAAAAATTCTGCACAACACTAATATTCTATTTTGTTACGGTTTGAAAAGTAGAACAGAAGGCAAATCCACTAGAAATTCTCCAAATAACTTCAGTAGTAACAGGAGGCAAGGAGTTTAAAAAAAGGAGGAAGTTCTAAAATAATCTAAAATCTAAATTTTCACAATCTAAAATGTGAAAAGACAAGTTTATTAATGTTTTGGGCTTCTTTGTCATAGATTTTTCTTCCCAGCTGAATCAACAGACCCATTCAGAAGTGCGTGCCTGCATTTGAGGCAGTTGTTCTTCACAACACACACGGCTCCAGTGGAACTGTCAAAGGTGCCTGGCATACCTCGAGAATTAAGTGACTCTTTCATTCTTTGAGCATGACGATGCTGATTATCATCAGCAGAGACAATCTTAAACTGCTTCAGTAGCCTGCACCCTGTCTATTTACTGAGAAGAAAGAATCCATCTGTTTTCAGTCCTGTTCAGTCTTTGGCCTCTTTTCTTGGAACACCAGCCAGTACCCAGGTTCTGACAATTCATACGTGCCGAAGAGTAAACTCAAGTTACAACCTGAGTGTTGGCCTGTGCATCCCATCTCTATACATTTTGAGGGATGGTGATTTTTAATTTGAATTCTGTGGCTGTACAGAAACATAGTTTAAATTAGTACAGCTTTTCAGCTGCAAAATGCAAAGAAGCAAAAAGTCTCTTAAGCATGTGAGATACCATTTTTTTTCAAGGAACCCGTATCTATATCTGTCTTTGAACCCAAACTTGTTCAGTAACAGTAACTATGCAATGCATTTTTGTCAGCATGACACAGCTTTGTCAATAATTTGGCAAAATATTTCTGTGGAGTAGGGTGTAGATACAGCAAACCCAGCCCCATAAAATGCAGCAGTACCTCACATTGAGAAAATATCACATAATTATAGGCATGTGATAGCATTCATTTAAGCCTAGCCAGTCAATTTAAGGAACAGCACAGAGACATGGGACATGTAGTTTCGGGGGACGGCTCAGCTCAAAAGTAATATCTCATCTACATTTTTTTTTTTTTTTTAATGTGGGTACCGCTAGTATTTTCTGCAGAGGCTGGAATTGAGTGACACTTAAAAGAAATCACTGATTGAAAAGGTTTGGGTCTCTCTTTAGAGTTCTAAGATATAATAAGATTCATGCCAGTCCTGCAAGTCACATTTTTCTTTCTCTAGCTGGATGTGGGATTTATTCCAGTCAGAGGCCCATGGAGTGATATGGCAATCCATCTTAGGATAATTATGTGAGCACTGCCACATAAGATCTGATGCCCTCAGGACAGAGCATGCTTCCAACTGCTTTGTAAAATTATCTTAAATACTTCATCAGGGCAGTTCACATACCAGTTCCATAAGTGCTTCTTTCTAAAGCTTCACGGGGATGTGGGTGGGGGAATTAGTCCACACCAAGCTCATTTTTGGCACATTGAAATACTTGTGCTCGTATGACGCATCTCATAGGATGTATTACCTGATGAGATAGGAGCGTAAAGTATAGAGTTTTTGGAAGTGTCATAAGTTTGCAGCAGATTAACCATTTCCTACTGTTCACATGGGAACATCTTTTCTTATTGAGTCCTAACGTATCCAGCATAGGCCTTAAATTTCCATCCCTTACTGCTTTTCCTCTCCTCATCTCATTTACATTTTTCCTCTGAGGTCATATTAACTCTATGTCATGTTCTTATTTAAATACCTGAATTGATTCTCCATTTGCACTCATGTTCTGAGCTCAGTCTGAGTTTGAGTACTGCTGTACCACGGAGTGTGCCTTTTTCAAGGAATTTTGCTGTTCAGACACCCAAACACAGCATGTACTCATCATAAACACCAAAGGACTGTACAAGTGACTTACATGAGCCCATTTTTGAGACTTTTTTCTGAATTACATTCCAGCCAATTGAGTTGGCACCAGTGGAAAACTCGTGGCTACTCGGTGAATGAGTGAAACTTGCATCTACTTTATCTTTCAGGTTATTGCAATGTGCCAAGTTCTCCCACTGCTTTTCTTTTACTTGGCATTAATAGCCATGATTTCTTCTACTAAATGTTTTACATGCTACGCTTGTAGTTTTTTTAAAATACATTTCTATAGATGTTTTCTGCTAAAACTCATTACAACACTGAATGAAAATATAGTATTAAGTATGTCTTCATAAGAATTTATAAAAACCATTCTGAAACATCAAACATTCTTCTGTTCCATAGTGTAGAGATTCATGGCAGGCAAGCTGACAGCAAGCCCACCAATTCAAGGATTGATCTACCAGATGGATGGTAGTCAGACCCCTCTGTTTGCACTGACATAAGTTTCCCTTTCTGTGCTTATTATGATCAGAGTGCACATTCCTGTTGATTATTTTCCCATTCACAAACCATCTTGACCATTATCTAGACCTTTGCAATTATACCAAGAGTGGCTGCACAGCAAATGCTTGTTAATTTGACTGGTAGGTGAGGTGTCCTTTGCTGGGGACCTAAAATCTGCTCACTGTTTCATAGCTACTTTCCTGCTGGATGTGCACAGGTTTTATGAGAGCATGGGATAACCGATGGCTGGAATGCAGGACTGGAGACACAGAGAATCATAAGCATCAGAGCATCTGCAATTAATTCATCTGCCCAAGAGAACATGGAACATAGCCTTTCATGAAAACTTTGAAGAAGACCGGGCTGCAGCCCTTCCACCAAGGCAGACCTTTATTTAACAGAACATTCGTGAGACCCGGCCAAGTGCTACCACAATTACCCGAACAATTACTCTACTGATGGTCTCCACCTGATAACCTGCCTGTCACTGCAGGGCTCAGGGTTGCAAATTTTCTTCTTCTATTCATTGCAGGGTCCTTGCTGAAGTTTGGTAGATCTTGTATTGAGCTTTCATTACAGTCCTTATCATTCATGCACTCATCTCCTTCAGCTGCCTCCTCTCTGAACTACCAACTTTGTTTGCTAAGTTTGCAAACTTCGATTAAACATAAGCTGTGGCAGTCTCACTGCAAAACCCAAGCTATACCAAAGAATATTTCATTATTCAGTAACTTATCTCCAGTCGGAAGCAACACCTTTGCAGGTTGCCTGTTTCACAGTTGTGCAATCGTCTTGTAGCCTCTTCCAACAGAAGAGATCCGGCAGCTGAGAAAACCTTCTCTGCCAGTAAGACTGAGGTTTAGGCCTACGAGAAGGCCGGATGTTCTGAGTTATTTTTTTATGCAAAATACATAACTGTTGAAAGCTGTTAGCTTACTTCACTGACTTGAAAGCAACAAAGCTTCATTGTATATTTCTCAGTCCTTCCCTGCGCGTTTTCCTTTCTGTCTTGACACCAAGGCTTCTTCTAGTCCCTCCAGCCTCTTCCTTAGTTCACGAGCCACAGATGTCCATAACCCCGCACTCCCTTCCCTCTTCTTTTCAAGGGTCTTTGTTCAAAAGTGAAACATGATGAAAAAACAATGCTAGCAAAGAGCTCCTCTCTTTGCATTTTAAACCGTTGTTTCTTCTGACTTTTATTTAAATGATTTTTTTTTTTAAAAAGAATTTAAGGAAGAGAGGGGATGGGTTTGTTTTGAGTCTTCTGAAATGGTAATAGTTCTGAATTTTATGTTCTTTAATAAAACTGTGCTGCAATTCCTTGACTGGCTACAAAAGTAAGAAAAAAGGCCAGGATTTAAGTTATAAGCACGCTCAAGTACTATCAAGAATGTCACCATTATCCTGAAATAGGATTTTACAGTAAATGAGAAGATAAAAGAAACAAAACCCCACTTATTTCCCCCTCATTCCTTATAAGACAGTTTTGTAAATATTACTGTTACCTTTATTAAAGCTATACTTCTCATATTAATCTCAAATTTGTGCTTCATTCCTTTTTAGAATATAACATTTCATGGTACCTGTTTATGATTTTCTCTACAAAAATCTCTGGCAATGCCATGTCTATCAATGAAAATGTACACTGATAAAAGGCCTGGCTTTGATGAGTAAATAACAATGAAAATGAAGTGTTTATCTTGAGAATAAAAAAGTTGTGTGAGAAATCATTTACTTTAGTTGTAAATTTATGAGAACAGTCACTTTATTATTTGTTCTATTTTGAAATCAAGAAACCCCTTATCATTTGTTTTGTACCACCATTGGGTAAACCTTATAATTATGCCATAGAAAGAGAAAAATAAATCTCTGACTCTCTTATGGTTAAGTAAACAGGCATGTTGTAGTAAAGTCTGTTTAACAAACTCTCTTTTTGAACCAGAGGGTCATCTAAGTTGTCTTCTTTGTAATAAAAATCCACCCTAACATAATTTCTTTTCTAGTCTATGTAGCCTAGGTAATAATACATGTAATTAAAATTCTTTTTATTTTAATGAGGAAAACATACTTAGTTTACTGTATAAATCATAAGCCAGAAAGTTGCATGTCCATATTCCCACAGTGTGAGTTCATATTACACAATATACTGTCAGGAATGAAGACAAGATAATTATGGTTTTAAGGAAACACAAATCCACCCTTTCTGTAGCACAAACGAGTAATTAAAAGACTTGTAATTGGTTGTTGTATCCACAGATTTTAAAATTATGACATCTACCAGTCATTTCATGTACCTCCTTCAGAATCCAGATGCACTTTGTTAACAGTTCATTCAGTCACTTGAAAACACCTTGGTGAAATTCTCTGCTTTTGCCACTCTATATCTTTACAGATCTCTGGAGTTCTAAAGCTTTTGTTTAAGCAAAAAATGGGTTTCATTTTCTCTTCCTACAAGGCATTGCACATGCTAAAGCTGACATCCCCAGAAAGTGAAGTTTGAAGAACATATTTAAAATTAGTTTTCCTGAAAAGGAAGAATATTAAAATACTTAATGTAGGCAGTTCTAACAAAATACAGATCTGAAGTACGGTACAGCTGCATTAAAAATTAAAGTGACCAAACCCCATGAAATTTAAAAATATTCCTTTTTCAGTGGGCAGTAAGGAAACCTTAGTGTAAGGTCTGTCTCCTATGTATGAAGGGTAAAAATCTATCAAATTACTATGTCCAGGCCTTTTAATAACAAGAATCTGCATTGAAAAGGAAAAAAAAAAACTTTCATCACGTATCAAACATAAAATAAAATTTTCTGTTAAGACACCAGATAAAGAAAAGAGCAATGAGAAGTCCAGTCATATCAAGTATTTTCTTCCAGCGAATGAAATACTTTGATTAAAACAACAGCAAATATTTGAAGATCTTTTGGTACACTTGAACTACTCCTACTCACTGTAATTTAACGTAATCTGACTCAAACCCAAAATATCAGATAAAAAAAATTATATTTTAGAATTCCTTTTAAAATATCTAAAAATATAATAGAAATTGGTAAAGCTAGGAGAAGAGCAAAAATATACATACCTGTATAAACCATGTATACCTATAGAAGTACACCATTTAAACCTATATAACAGGATGGTTGTCTTATCTTTTCCTGTATCGCTATTCTTTTGTGTATAACCATTTCCTGCAGAATATAGATTATCATCCTGTGTTGTTAAGCAGTTTTAATACTTATAAAAACAAAGCAAGAAAAGTGGGCAAAGAAAAAAACAAAACAAAACAAAAAAAAACCCAAACAAAGCAGAATTTTTCTTCCTGCCACAAAGGTGGAGTTTACACCCCAAAATTATCATGTCAGACCAAGTAATCCAATAGCCTTGTCCATAGACAAAAACTCAGTAGATGTCCCCTGCCTGAGTTTCTTTGTAGTGTGTTGGTAGTGAGGAACTGGCCTCTGCCTTGACAACAGCACCATGTTAGTAGACGAACTGGTGTTTACCATTGTATATTTTGAAGAAATTTACCCTGTCCCAAGATGAGCTTTCATTTACTGTATGGAAGCAGTGTATCTGCCAGGTGGCTGCTTAGACAAAATGCCCTGCAGACCTTAAAAGTGTCCAGTGAACTGCCAGGTCTGCAGGATCTGCTGTGGGCTTAGGATAAAGTTTATTAGATTTGTTACAGTTTCATATTCTCTTTTAACAAAATAAAGAGATTAAGATGAAGATTAGGAAATTTTAAAATGCTGCAGTCCAGCAGACTATGTAGTCCATTTTTGCTTTAGAGCACAATCAAGACAATGCAGAGATTAGCAGCTCCCTAGAAAATGAAAGCCTGAATAAGTCCTTCAGGGGAACTGGGAGGTACCCAGATGGAATATTTGTATAAAATCAATGTACTTAAAATTTACTAGGAGGTATTTACGTTTTCTAAAGGAACTGTCCTAACAGGTTTAGGGATCCAGAGTCTTACCTAGATTTGCAAATACTAAGAGCTGTAAGAAGAAAGGAAAGTATTCTTTCATTCACCAAATCACTTCAAGGTCAGAATGCAAAACAGAAATTAAAAGAACCCTGTACAGCTGAGGCACGTGCAAAGAGAACACGGCACATTGGTGGCACTAGATATCGCTAATGGAAGAATAATGCTGTATTCATTCTGAGATGCTTTTATACGTTAATAACAGAAAAGTGAAGAACCTGGAAGTTCTTCAAAAACATTTTGATCCTCTGAGCTTGCACACCAAAATCTTCTTATTGGCTGTAAGTCAAAATTGCAAGACATATCTAGAAGAGATGAAGAAATGAGAATCTCACAGCCAGGACATGGAAGTATTTCTCCACACAGCCTTTTCCCCTGAGCTTGGGGCCAGGCCAGGCATTTTTCTGGGTTGCAAGGTGACCAAGACAGTGTAGTACTTGCTGACCGCTTACAGCTTGAACCCCTTACAGTTGGTGGTTGAGTCCTTGAGCCAGTACGTGATGTATCCCCAGCACGGGAGCTGCATTTGAATTACTCAGATGATGCAAGTCGGCCACTGCTGGCGTATAGTAAGTGGGGTAACCCACAAAACACACTGTGCAGGCTAGCTCAAATACTACATTAGTGTTGCTGCATTCCCTGCAGACAGTAACTTGTCTGGCAAAGAAACAAGGTTATAGATATAGAGAGAAGGCTCTCTAAGTACTTAAGCTCCAGTTTATGATATGAACAGCAGCACCACGTAATTCAGAACTGTCCCTGACTGTGTCAAAATGTCACTAGTTTGCTAGCATATGAGGCCACAGTGCTGGCATTAGAAATAACACGTTTTTCTTTTGGCCTGAGGGGGAATTGAAATGCCTCTCTAAATAGACCTCACTTCTTGCCATAAACGCTATAGGACACGAGGATTAAAGGTTTTGACTGAAGGCAGCATTCTTTGTAGAATTAAAAAAGAGGAAAGAAAAAAAAAGGAAAAAGAACAACATTGGTGTGTAAGAGCAGAGTTGTGTTCTGCGTTACCTGTCACAGAATGTTTAACAGTTGTTCAGGTTCAGCTGCTCAGCAATTACCAACGAAGAAAAGCAATTCAAATTATATATATATTTAAAAATGCATATATAATATGCATATATATATCTATTATATGTATACACACACGTGTGTGTGTATATACTTCCATGTGAAGGCTAAAATATACTCTGTGTGTGGGTATATATATACATACACACACCTTCTAGCCATCATTCTGCACCTTTTTTTCTCTTGTTCATGAGTAACCTTATTATATAGTTTGGATACGAGCATAGAAACCAAAGATTAATTGGAAAGTATTTTTTTTACATATCTGTACGGATTCCTTCATTTTATCCAAAGCCAGAGTGGAACTGAGAACAAAAACACTTAAAAAAAATCAAGATAATTTTTGTTATTATATACAGGGTGCTACAAAACACTGTTGTTCAGAGAATTAGTGATCCAAGATTGAAATAATTATCCAGTCTGCATAAGCCAATAAGCCAACTTAATTTTTGAAATATATTGTGCTTTTGCACTTGTAAGTATAAAATATTGAGCTACATGATACATTTATGAAAAGCTTATCCAGACATAATAGAAATATACCTTCCATAATAATGATCTGTGAACCTCCTTAGAGAACAACTCTCCCCAATTCCACACGGACAGTCTAGCAGTCTGCTTAGAGGTCTCCTTAGGTTGGTAGAGCACAAAAGGTTGACCATTTTCCTTTTCTGCTCTCAGCCTGTGGAAAGACTAACCATTTCAAGCAGAAGCAATATTTCATAGCTCTGCTTCCCTGTTGCTCTTATTTAAGAAGAAATCTGTGAACATTTTAAGTGATCCAGCCCTTAGTACAGCAGATAACACACCCAAAATACTTAGTTTTGCTTTAGAAATAGCTGTCAGGATGCCCTGCTGGCTGGGGGCTCCCTGGGGGCCAGGTCCATCAGGACAGGGCTCATCCCAGCACCCCAGCCAGAAGCAGGGCAATGGGGGGCACTGGGGCAGCCCCAGCCTTGGGCACTGGCCACTTCCCTGGGGACGAGATTTCTATTTCTGCCTGGAGTTGCAGAGTTTGAAACACCCAACATAAACTTGCAGTTTGCTGGTATTCCTTTTTTTTCCCAGCCAGGCTGAAGCCACATACACATTAACATAATTACAAAATTAATGATACTTTGTTGAACTTCGTTTGACTGAGGGTTGAATAATAGTTTAGATTGATTCCAGTAATTTCTGATTTGATGTCATTATTTCTCATTAATGGAAGCAATATCAGACCTATCCCTTTCACTCTACATCTAGTCATTTTTTGGACAACATGAAAACAGGAGCTCTGTAAGCATGGACTTAATGCCAGTATCTTATTTCAAGGTTTCTTTGTTTTTAAAGTAGAAAGAGAAATTATTCACTTATAGTAAAATACTGTCCATTGCCCCCCAAAACCCATGCCAACAATGCAAATGAATATAGTAAAAAGAAAAAAAATGTCATGGCATTTGGACATGAGTGCCAAGATAAACAGTCAAGTATTTATGAAGCTGATACTCAAAGCAAGGGGTATGAAGAGAGTAATTTATGGTCCCTGACCCACTGATTTCTCTCTCCCTGAGGAAAGACATTTGACAAAAAAATGTAAAAACAGGTGCTGAAAGTTAGACATCCAAATCTATTGCTTACCTATATGAATGGCATGATTTCCAAAGTTCTGGGTATTCTCAGTTTCCACTAACTTCACTGTCAATATGGACAAGTCAGAATCTTTGAAAAAAAGCAGATCACATATTTAAGTACCAAAGAGTTACTGAAACATATAATTACACACATTCAAGATTAAAAATACTTCCGTTAAGCATTGTTCATCCGATTCTATATGTCTAAAATAGAGATGATAGCACAGAGGCATTTGTGAGACCTTGTTAAATTATGTAAATATAAAACATTAGGCATATGAATGCTACTCTTACTATCCGGGGCAGAGGGGAATCTAGAAAGAGAGAAGGGTTTGGAATTTGGAATTTGGAAACTGTATGAAATAGTCAATCTGCTATGCCTAATACTACTTAACCACAAATTCATAAAAATAGAAATACACAGTTGCTTTTAGAAAGCTAACAAATATTTCCTGATGCATGCACACTATGAGTCTTGATAATCACATCCTGATCCATTGCATGCTGTTACATACAGTAACTGGATTATGCAAGGGGGAGGAGACAAAGTAAAAAAATCCCATCCCACCCACTATATTTCTACTTTTTTTTCCCGAGTGTTACGTTGAAACAAGCAATAAAGAGCAGTGTGGCATTTAACGAAAGCAAACTTTTATAACATTGTTCTGCTTTATGTGTTTATGTTTACTGTTAATGAAATTGAAGCAGCCTGTTTCTTTTGCTTGTGCATTCAATAAAAGGGCCCAGAACCATAACAACTTCTGTTCACATGCACTTTCCTGACCCTTTTTCTGAAATCGAGTGTGGTATGATCAGGCTAGATCAAAGTAAATGGAAAACCTGCTTTAATTACTGACTCCAAAATATAATCAATACCCTTACCAGTGCCACGGAAGGTCTCTTCTGTTTGTGGTCTTTCAGCTCCCCACTCCAGTTAAAGAATAGCTGCAGAGCACAGCTTGTGTTGTATTGCCATTTTGTGCTGTCCACGGCTTCCAAATGCGATGCTTCTAACGGGCACCGCAGTGCATTTACAGGTAATTAAGTTATGTGAGGTAACAATAACTAATTGACAGAAATAGCCAAAAACAATATAAAGTGCACTGAATTTATTTAGGAAGTAGAGTATAACATATATAACAATTTATTCTTTAGCTCCTTCTTTGTGCCTAAATCCAACTCTTAATTTCATGTTCACATTAAAAAAAAAAACAAAAAAACTCCTTGGAACCAAAACAATCCATAGTACAACAGATTCCCCATAAGCAGGTATCCTTTTGTAGTGCACATCTCAGTGCAAGTCCTCTTCCTCACTCACAGCTTTGAAGGCCACAGAACAGCATCGTCGATGCCATGCGTTGACCCTCTCATTTCACAGCTGTTCTGCCTCCTGCTGCTGCCAGCACAGCTGGCTGTGATGAGGATTGGACTCTGGAGGACTGCTTTAGGTTGTCTACACAGGAACAGATGAGAAATTCACTTTGGTTTTTGGGGTTTGGGGGTTTTTTTTGGTTTTTTTTTTTGTTTGTTTTGTTTTTTTTTTTTTAAATTTAGCCTTGCTTGGTCTGGACAACTGACCAAGGAAGAGAAAGAATGTGCCTTTGGTGCTCTGGAGTTCCCACACCCTTGTGGCACCTGAAACATACCCCTGAAATGGCAGCTGTTTGCCTGTGCTAAAGTGAGGGCAGCTTAAAACTTTGGATTCCTAGGGCTGAATTAGCAGTTTTTCACCACTTTTTATAAGTTAAATGTAACCTCTTTCCCCCCCCCCCCCCCCCCATTTAACAAACACAAGCAATACAATAATTGGGGAGGAAAAAAAATAGTACAGTCACTCTCAGCAGAAGGGGTTCCAATGTATCCTAATTCACAGCTGTGCTCCTATTGAACTTCCCTAGAAAAAGTGGGACTACGTCCTGGAAAGCAACGATCCTGAACTACAGCTAGGACTTTCAATGTAGATGTCACTCAGTGTGGACTCCGATGCATTGCTGGGATAAAAAGGGTTAATGCTGTTGTAGGCTGTGTGAAAGGGGAATGAGCAAGTAGCATAGGAAAACGTTTGCATCTGACACTGCTTAAACTGCTATTAAAATCCTAGATACAGTACCACACAAAGTGGCCATTTTCAGAAGAGTGTTGAAATTGGAGAAGGCTCAGAAAAGAGTTGCAAAAATAATTTCATTGCTAATGAAAGAGAAGGTTGAGAGGTGACTTGATTACAATGTATCATTCATGAAGAGAAACAAGGAGCGGGTACAAATGAGCTCTTTAATCTAGTGGTGAAAAGCATAACAAAAATCAATGGCTTGACACGGAAGCCAGACAAACTCTTCATCATTGCAGGTCTTCGGGTCACTACGGAATGTCCTTTTATGAAGCAACATGAACTATCGGGCTTGGTAGGGATTAGAGGGTGCACTCAAATGGCTGTTACAGGACTAAGCTAATCAGTTCCCTCTCCTCAGAACTTAAGCGTGGCACGCAAAGCCCCCTCTTACCGTTGGGTTTGTAGTCTCAGATACGAGGCAAGCAAGTGGGTTATTTATAAGATGTTTTGTGGGTAGGTAGTTCATAATATCAAACCATCGGCCAGCAGAAGGGGATGCATGTGTGTGTGCGACTATCCTTGTCAGAACCTCTGCTTGTTGAATAAAAGGGTGTTGAGAGGCAGTAGCTTCATGCAGGCACCGTGATTGCTACATTCTTGCAGTACCATAATTGCATTTTATTACTCTTCAATAAGTTTGTAACAAATATAAGCCTTCACTGAATTTTTGTAAGGTAGAGATTTCTGCCTCCCCAGAGAAAAATACATTTTTACGACTTCATTTTTTTCCTTTCCTTCTTCTCTTTTCATCCCCTGATTTTCTGCCCTCATATGCAGGTAAAGCAACCCTCCAGCTATCACTGCCAATAAAATACTTCAGGAAACCAAGTGAGGTTAGTGTTCTGTTTGTGGGATTGTATTGGGCTTGTGTGGCAAGGTTTTGGTAGCAGGGGGACTACAGAGGTGGCTTCTGTGAGAAGCCGCTAGAAGTTTCCCCTGTGTCTGACAAGGCCAATGCCAGCCGGCTCCAAGACAGACCTGCTGCTGGCCAAGGCCGAGCCCATCAGTGATGGTGGTAGTGCCTCTGGGAGAACAGATTTAAGAAGGGGGACAAAAACTGCATAGGAACTTGCAGCCAGAGAGATGAGCGAGAACATGTGAGAGAAACAGCCCTGCAGACCCGCAGGTCAGTGCAGAAGGAGGGGGAGGAGGTGCTCCAGATTCCCCTGCAGCCCGTGGGGAAGACCACGGTGAGGCAGGCTGTCCCCCTGCAGCCCAGGGAGGTCCGCGGTGGAGCAGATCTCCACCTGCAGCCCGGGAAGGACCCCACGCCAGAGCAGGTGGGTTCCCGAAGGAGGCTGTGACCCCGTGGGAAGCCCGCGCTGGAGCAGGCTCCTGGCAGGACCTGTGGATCTGTGGAGAGAGGAGCCCACGCTGGAGCAGATTTGCTGGCAGGACTTCTGACCCTGCGGAGGACCCACGCTGGAGCAGTCTGTGCCTGAAGGACTGCAGCCCATGGAAGGGACCCACGCTGGAGCAGGGCACGAGTGAGGAGTCCTCCCCCTGAGGAGGAAGGAGCGGCAGAGACAACATGGGATAAAATGACCCCAACCCCCATTCCCCAACCCCCTGCGCTGCTGGGGGGGGGAGGAGGGAGAGAATTCAGGAGAAAAGTTGTGCCAAGGAAGAAGGGAGGGGTGGGGGGAAGGTGTTTTAAGATTTGGGTTTATTTTCTTATTATCCTACTCTGATTTGATTGGTAATAGATTAAATTAATTTCTCCCAAGTGGAGTCTGTTTTATCCATGACGGTAACCGGTGAGTGATCTCCCTGTCCTTATCTTGACCCATGAGCCTTTCGTTATATTTTCTCTCCCCTGTCCAGCTGAGGAGGTGAGTGATAGAGCAGCTTTGGTGGGCACCTGGTGTCCAGCCAGGGTCAACCCACCACAGGGATGCTGTGGTGGGCATACATGACCCTCAGTTTCTGAGTAGCTTCCTTCACATTAACCACAAATGGGATAGTTCTCCAAGGAACACAGAGACACTGAGATGTCTGAAAGTGCTGGCTCCTCTAGCCTCTTATTTGAAAAATTTCTACGGGAAATTTCAGCTCTGTTTGAAAGTCATTGCTCCTGGATATTATTTCTTCTTTTGGCCATGGACTCTTCTCAGCTGTCTGTTGCTTGTTGAAGTAATTTCCTCCTTACAGGTGGAGAAACATGGACAACATGGCAGTTATGGAGATTTGCTTTAGAATGTCTGTGCAGCTCTAGGAATGGGGCTGGCTGAGAAACACGAAGAATTTATGTGCATGATTGGTGGGGAAAAAATGTTTTGGAGAATCTGGTGCTAGTGAAGGCAGCAGGTTGTGGGATGTGTGGAGTACAGACTTTGTGATTTTGAGAACAGACTCACAGAACTGAGAAATTAAATTGGACGGGACCTCTGGAGGTCATCTGGTCCAACCTCCTGCTCCAAGGCAGAGACAGTTTAGATCAGGTTGCTCAGATGATCACAGGAAAGGGCTAAAGGTGTGTGTGTAACCTCCTTTTTAGAAGAAGGGGAATTAGTGCTAAAGAGCTTCCTTTCTGAGTGCTCTGTATCTCTTATTTCTTTATATGCCTACTGTGGACCACATAGCTCTTCAACTGTTGACTGAAAAGATCAGACTTTTCTTCAAGCTGTTATAGCTCAGAAGTTTGCTGGATAGTTGTTACTGGAGCTACAATCTGTACTAATGATGCCCTGATCTATAACAAGTCATTGGTCTTTGAAGCCATGCTGGAAATTTCCAACAAATTGTCTCCTGCCGTGTCTTAGTTTTAAATACCCAAATGAGACTGGAAGATATTGCTGGATCTCAGAACCCAGGCTGCCTTCACACAAGTGGGAGTGGTTTCTGTTCATCCCCAGGCACAAGGTAACTGGCAGTAGGTGAAGAGGCTTTTAAGAGTGTAAGAACATGAGAATGGCAGTACCACGGGTCCAGATAGAACAGTATTTTTTCTGCAACTGGTGGGGCAGGGGAAAAGAACTGGATGTTTCAAGAGAGGTCCTTCTCTTGGTATCCTCTGTCTGACCCTGTAATCAGATGGGCAGACACTTTCTGAATCAGAGGTTTCATCCAGACTCTCAAGGCTGATTACCACAGAGAATCTATCTCTGAATTTGTGTCTTTGAACTCATTTTCACTTCAAGATGATTTGAGATGAGGTGTTTCACAGTTGAACTATGATGAGTGTGCAAAATCAGTTCTTATATTTGTCACTAGCTGTGAGAATCTTAACAGATGCTCTGTGGGTTCTACATTGAGAGTTAGTTCTTCTTATCTATTTTTCAGTCTGTTATAGATGTAGGTATATCTTTCCAAACTGAAGTATCGTAACACATTGTCTGTCAGGCTTTAGAAACTGCTTGCTATCATGATCATTCCTGCCTCCCTGCTTTTTTACTTGTGCTAGCAGCCCCATTTTCTGCTAGTTCATCAGTTTGGATGTGGCCCATACTGGTGAAATTTTGTCTAGCAATGATGGAGAAGCTTTTGCCAGATAAATCTTTGGCATAATGATGTCTAGTTTTGCTCACGGGACTGATCTACTTCCCCCATCTAGTTTCCTATCTTACTGGGGAAGAATCATGAGCACGTGTAAAGAAGTCAGAGGTGGAGAGGTAGGAACACCCTTTCCTATGCTATATATCTGTTCTGGGTTCTCAGCTGCTAGCCTGGGTTGATCTTACTTGTCAGTAAAATCAGTGCTTCCTTTCATGTCACTAAATGTTTTGGTGTCATTAACTTCAAGAGTAGGCAGGATGGCCCTGAGCCATGCTCCTTGCAAGTCTGTCTTAGTAGGGAGAGATGATTGCCTTGAAGCGTGATGCCTGACTGCTGGCAAGAAGGGAGCAAGATGTACATGAAGCAGAGTATTTACTGTTGGGTTGATATGCGGGGGAACAATGGAGCTGTAGAAGATTTATGAGACTGGAGAAGAGATCGATCAGAAGGAAGTAGAGACAAATAATAGTGCTGGTGAACTAGCTCAAGCTGGAATTGAATGGTCCCCCTGAATGCTAGAGGGGAGCAAGTATGATGGGTCTCCCTGGGAAACGTTCCTAATTGGGTAGGGAAAAATCCTGCTGGCTGTCAGGAAGACTGTCTAGACTCCAGCTAGGGAAGCAGCTTGGGTCCCATCTACACCTCTGAGACCTTTCACTGAGTGAAAGTGCTACTGGAAGAGTCATAACCTGTTTCCAGCTAATCCTTCCTCATTCCTTGATTTCCATGTGCTGGCTCAGCCCGTAAGATCTTCCTACTCCATTCTTTTGAATTCTGAGGCTAATGATAAATACTTGCTGACAAGGATTATGCCACTATTCCCCTCTCAAGGAGCTCATTGTTATGGGAACCTGGGAATGCCAAAAAGCATTAATAGCTTCAAAAAGGACAAATTCAGTGAAAAAAAAAAAACCCAAACAACCAAAAAAACCCCAACAGAAAAGTGAGAGAGAAAAATATTATTTCTTTTGTTTTATTTCTTACACTTCTTTTACCCTTAAATGTGTGTTACTGTCTGGAATCAGACTCTGAATGCCTTGAGGAGAAACACTTGCTATAACCCACTATAGATTTTATTATATGAATTCTGTTTATTATAATGAGCAGAGAATAGTGAATAAGATCTTAAAATACAAAGGTGACCTCAGGAAAAAAAGAGGGAGAGCTCGTTTTTATGTACCTGGAATTTAGGAACAGATAAAACAAATTTAACTGTATAAAGATAGTGCTTTACAACCTTAGAGCAATGCTATAGCTTAAAATCTTGGGTAAATAGCTAAAAAAGTGTTGAGTATTCCATATTAGTAACAGAGCAGTAATACTAGTACTGACAAAAAAAAAAAAAAAAGGTTAATCTAATTTTAACACTTACCATTTCTGTTGCCTTTTTTTAAAGAAATAGTTCAGGAAGAGTTCCTTTAAATTCCTGCAATTCTCCAAGGTAACGTTTTTGCTCAGAATGATCTGTAGAAATGAAACAGTTAAAACAGAATACATGTTCTGAGAAGTAAATTACATTAAAATTATGTGAAGGAAGGGGAAAAATAGGATAAAGTTATTTATAATCAGTCTGAATGAGAAAGGAGTCATGAAGAAAAAATAGTAAGTAAGCATGTAAGTATACATTGTGTCACAATGTATAAAAATAATAAGTGAATTTTTTTTCTTTTTCCTTGAAAACCTCTTTAGGTACTTTCTTTCATGTCTAATATTCTTTGCCTAGTGTGTCTACCTTTTTTTTTGTTTGCTTGTTCCAATGCGTCTGTTCAGCAGCCTCTAGGAGACACTAGTCAAATACCTAGTCCATATTTTGCATGGTAGTCAGTTAATTAACTTGACAGCAAATTCTAAAACACCAAAGAAACAGTCTGAAGCTCAGACATTTCAGGCCATTCGAAGAATGAATTACAAGATTTTGTTTCCACAGGAAATTTGTTCTTCAGTACTGTATACTGTACGTACTAGCTTTCTCAGGCAATACTGAGAGTTATTAATTTCACGTCAGCTGTTCCAGCCTTGATTTTCATAGACACTTTGCCAGTTAATGGAAATAAAGTAATTGCTGTCTAAGTTTCCTTCAGTGGGCTGCAGACATGAAACTCCCAATACGTGTTCTGCGCTAACAGGAAAATTGACCCCTTAGTGCTGTGAATAAGTTTAACTTTTACTTTAATATTGCTTCTTTATTTATCATAATATTTACACACATTTTTAAAGTAAGCTTGAACATTTGATTCCATCTTTTCTTTTGTGAACAACAACAGAGCTCTTAGAAAAGTAGCTGTATACTGTAAGAAAAAGGATCAGTAAGAGCTCACAAGGACTCCATTATCAGGAGACACTTGCAAAGGCTGTTTGTGTGAGGTGGAAACCTGAATGCGTTTTGCCACCTGAGAATTGTGGGTTACTGTGCATACACTTGGAGTGTTTTCACTACTTTTATAAAAATAGCTGGTTTTAAGATTTTGAATGGGAATGACCAAAAAAAAGAGTATTTTTGTGTAAAAGAAATTTTTATTGAGCATAAAAAATAAAAGTAACTTGGCATGGTTAACCACTGGCTTGCCAGTGCATCTGGTAAAACTAGTCATAAAGGCATGTATCCCACACCTGAATCACGACACACAGGGAATTCAGGTTTCCCAGCTCCAGTGCTACCCCTAGCTACCATTTTCCCAGTAAAATTTCTCCAGTAAACTAAATCAGACCACGGCATGGGGTTGAGCGCTGGCATGCCATCATCTGCAATGTTTAACTTCGAGCATGCCCTGGCATGAGTTTGACCGGGCCAGCTGATACTTTTCCAGACAGTCCCCAAGGCACAATTCTGGGGGCAGCGTAAGGACTTGGGCTCCCTCCCACTGGTCGCTGCCGACGTCTGCTCCTTCAAAGAGTCACCCACTGCTTTCTTTTAAAAGGCTGCCTGAGATGGCAGCTATCATTTTTATAATAGCTCATTGTTTTGCTCATTGGTACTCACCCGGAATGTGGGAGACTTGGGTTCAATAACCTCATCAGCCCAGCCTCGGGGTATCCAAACCCAATAACTCTTTAATATAAAAATACAGAAGCCGTTCTTGAAGCGAGGAGTGGAATCTGGGTCTGCCCACTCCCAGATGAGTGCCGTAGGCACTAGGCCACGGAGTCATGTTCCCTCTTGCACTCCCTCTTACATCTTCCGTGGATATATTGCATTCTTTCCTCTGCAGACGTAGGGTTTCAACAGCAGCAGCCCCCTCCTTTCCCAGCTGTGTGGCTTGTGGTTAACGTAGTCTCCTGGGAGAGGGGAACCTGGCTCTTGATCTTTTCAGATGGAGGATATTGGCTGAGCCTCTAGGGAATTCATAAAAAGGAAGGCGATGACACAGCCGTTACCCTTCTTTTAGAAGAGGGCATGTGCCATCACACTTTGCGTGGGACCCAGCAAGGTCGCTTCATGCTTGCCTGATGGCACAGAGCAGCTCCTGCTGTCTGGGTCCCTGTCAGGCCACGACCACGCACACATGCCTTCTTCTCAGATGGGGCAATTTCTGGGCACCATGCCCAGGGAACTTTCCAGTCAGACGGAGAGACAGCCTGGTAACTCCACCGACGGGTGGAAGGTGGATGTGAATTTCTGAGGTTGAGGTTTGGATCCGTGCCCAGGTTCTGCCAGGAGAGTTATGACCTTTTGGGAGATACAGCCCCTCCTCTTTAGGAGGTGGAGAAACATCTTCACCTCCTGGCAGTTGTTCCTGTTGCAGTTACCCACATTTTTATAAATTTGCCTCCTTCCTCTTTTGATTTTTTTTTTTTTTTGTCTTTGGGTTGGGTTCTTGTGAAAGCTTTCTCTGTTTAACCAAAGAACCTTCTAATATCAGATATCTTCTCCTTGTACAGATGCTTGCAGACAAGGATTAATCCTGTTCTTAAGTCTGTTCTTTTTAAACAGATCCTGATCTTTAAGTATCTCACTGTAAGACATATTTCAAGGCCCGTGAATCCATCCCACAGTGATTTCAACAGAGTCAGCTGAGATTAAGTGGTTTAGATTGTGATTTCTTCTGAGATTTCTAGATTTATTTTATACAGTCAGGAGGTGGGGATATCATAGTAATAAATGTCAGCTAAACTTGTTTTTTATATTTATTCCATGAAACAAAGCCTTTGGCATTTCGGTTCAAAATTAACAGAACTTTGCTATCTGATGGCTTTTCAAGGCTGTATATGAAAGTAGTAAGTAACAGTTCAGTAGTGGGAAGGGGGTTCCTGTAGAGCAAATGTTTTTCTCACAGAAAATATCATTTAATTGGTCACAGTTAGCTAAGTGCACTGGCGTCAAATGGGAACTGAAAGTGAATTGACCTCTTGCCCAACCAATTTTCCCTCTGGAGAATGACTTAAAGACAATGTTGATGAGGTGCAGAAAGATTACACTTATGTTATCCGTGACAGCGAGGTCTTTCAGTGCAGCTTGTCACAATACATTTGCAGTAGAAACCTATGTATTCTCAATAAAACCTAAAATTTTGAGACTTCCTTGTGTGTACCGAAGTATGTAATTTAATTCCTGACATGTACATTTTTAAATGCACACTATGTATATATAATATCTCCTAAATGTATATTTAAATAGGTTTTCCCACTTGAAAGACAATATTATGGCTTTCAGTTAATACACCTGAAAATTATAAGTACTTTACATTAGTTTGTTTTTATTTAAGAACCATGCATGCACAGACAAATATATTTCTGTCCTGAATTTCTGTATGGCTTTTTAGGGTGACAGCACCCATCAGCTTGGTAATGATGATTTTGAGCATGCTTATTGGAGGACCAAGAAGCATTCCTGTAAGAGACAGGAATATGACTCTGCTTTCTACTTTGGAAAACCTCACCCTGAACATAGAATCTAGGGTCACAAATACAAGATGCTGGAACACTTGTTTCTGCTTTGTACGGATGTTTATTAAAAGTACTCTGAAGAAAATATCCCGATGTTCAGTAGCAATGATTCAAGACACTACTTCACTGTATTTTAAGACATAATGCTTTGACTTTGCAAGAAAATAAAGTACAAAATGTGTACTCCTGCTGTGCAGTACTCTTGTGCCCTCTTAGTTCCTTCCCTCTCACATGATTTCTAATCTGTGAAAACTATGTGACGAACCACATAAAATCATTCAATAAGGGAAAGAATGGCACATTACAAACAGCACATTGCTGTCTGACCATGAAAATGTTGAACCTGGAAGGATACTTGGCAAGAAGCACCCACATAATAACTCCTAAGTATCCAGAGCATTATTGCTGGGTGAAATATATTTCTGAGTTGCACTGAAATTTATTTTTGTATTATTTGTGTGTTTCATGTCCTTCATATGAGGTCAGAGTTCTATGATTCTTCTTCCTATCTGACATCTGTATACCAGATCAAGTATACAGTCATCAAGCAGACAGATTCAAAATAAAATACTGCTGTTGAATTATATTTTAATTCAGCTCCAGTGGAGTTGAACTAAAACAGTCTGTGCATTCTTTAAAGGAATATTGAAGTGTTGGCACACTTGAACACTTCCTGAGTGTCCCATCAAAAAATGGTTTTATTGCAAACCTTCCAATTACCTCCAAAAACCCAATAGTAGCAAGAGTGGTGTCACAACTAAATTGCTGTGTACTTGTAGATATTTAGGGCGTCATCATCCTTCTTGGTCAGGCATCTTAGTCAATTTAGCCAATCCACTTTCTTTTATTCCTTATGTGTTTAACATATCTTGGAAAGGAGTTCACTGGATTTTGTGAAAATTAGTAAAGAGTTCAAGACCCAGTTTTTGAGAAATGGTTTCATTACATTAAAGTTGATGACACTGTTGGATTTTTTTTCTCTGTTGGTTTGCTCTGGATAACTATTCTGTATCCTGCAGTCAAGAGAACTACTGGAGTAGCAATATAATTTGCTTACAATGTCAGACATAGGATAAAATTCCTTGCTAAAGCAATCTGGTTTTCAGTTCTTACTGTACGCTTTTGAGAATCCTACCATGGAAGTAACTGGAATGCACGATATAGTTGCCATACTGCACCTTCCACAGGAAATTCAGTTTTATTAAATGTATCACACTCAGGATGAGGTTTTAAAGAGGCCTCAATCCAACCTCGAACCTTCATCTGTACTCCTAGATAAGTCGCAAAACTCATTTGTGAACACAATCTATGTAAGCAGCACATGCAGACCTTGTAGATAGATGCCTGACTTCTTAGTTGGATGCATAAACCTGTTTGTCTTGACAGGTCTAAATTCACATGTACACTCACTGAAAAGAACCATTTAAAAGTTTATTTTAAGAGCATATGCCTGAAAGTGATAGCATATTTGTTTTATGACTACCGTGGTGCTAAAACACGATTATTTTTCTACAGTTGAAATTAAGAAATGTATACCAATAGTAGAAACATTTATTTCAACTGTAAAAATTGACTTTATTATTGGTCAAGGGCTGTCAATCAAATTAACTTATTATACACTTGAAACTCATTAGCAGTAGAATACTGTAGTTGTATATTTCAAATGACTGATGACTAGAGCTGTGTGAAATTGCTGCTGAATTTGTCAATTACTGTGTGAAATGTTCACTGTAAAGACAGATTCTCACTCAAAAATCATAGCTGTAAAATAATCTATAACAGTCCAGGGGTTACCTCTTGTGATTATGGTATGTCCCTGTTTTGCCCTTTCTCTTTCTTCTGCTCCTCCTCCTCTGAAGTCCCAATGGGACTTCTTTGTGTGGTGAGACGAAGGAACAAATTGATTTTCTGGGGACATTGTGGGACAGCAGAAGTCAACTGCTCTCATATTTGGGATGCTTGGTGAGCTAACTGGACCAGTAGATCAATCCTGGTGCAGATTTTACTGATAAATGACCTCATGTAGTAGAAGTCAAAACTGAATGCCACTAAGACAGAAGGAGCAGCTGCAGAAGAGATCCTACCTTTGTTCTGCAACAGCCTTCTGGTCCTTCCTGGTCAGGGTGAGTGGAGCAGGATTTGAACTTTTTACTGAGCTAATGATTAATACAAATTCCAGCGTTTGCCATATTGCCCACTTCACAATTAATTAAATTCCCTTGGAGACAAATTAGAGAAACATTGTACATCTTGGCCACAGACGGTTTTGTGTGGCCAAAACAGGAACTGTCCCTGTAATTCGCCTATGATATAATGAAATTAAGTGATTTAAATAAATTCACAATGGACCAGATTCAGCTTTCAGTAATTACTAATCACTGCAGGACTGATATAGCAGAAAATAACCTATGTGGCTGCTAGCCCAAGAAAGCTCGATGGGACTCTTACTTTTGTCTAGCAGGGAAGAGCTTTGGCAGCTGAGGAAGCTATATTCCCTCTAGTGAGTATAACGTTCTGGGAATAGGGGACACTGGTTATCTTCTGAGGAAATGAAATTCACAGGTGATAACATGTAAAGGTTGTAGAGGCATATTCTTGGGAAATTTTCTCAATAGATTCCCATCCTTCCTTATAGACAGTTACTTCTTTCCTTTTATCAAGGTTCATGACTTGGGAAACAATTTTAGAAGTCATTGCTCAAAGACATCTGTTTCCAGACAGTAGCTGAAAGAAGAATGGGCCTACTCCTTAGAAATAATTTTCTAACTTGAAGAACAGATGGAAGTTGAGCGTACCAGAAATGATTCAACAAGTTGAACCCTCCTCCCTTACACACCTCTCTGGCAGGCAAACGACTACTTTTCATGTACAATGTTACCATCCTATGCTATAAAATACAATAAACTATTGTATTAAATACTATACTATAAAATACTGTATTTTGGTCTCAAATATTTTAGGGTGAGAACTAGAAATTTTCAGGCAGTGATTTTGTACTCTTATTCTGGCTGTGAATATTTTTGCCACAAGACTGGTCCTAAGGAAACCAAAAGTATTAACAGATTCAGAAAGAAGGACACATTTACTCCAGATAAGCACACTGATGGAGTTGCAAACACATTGTGCATACACAAGTCTAACTCAGACAATCCACTGGTTTCCAGAGGGTGATTGGTACCTTAGATAAAAGGTTATCTTAGATTTGCTTCGTTTCTTTTCCTGAGCATCCCCAACTGATTGTCAGAGAAGATGCTGCCAGGGTGGCCACTCTATCAGACCCAACATGTCAGTTCTTCAGACACCAGGCTCATTGTTTTGGTCTTGTTAATAGTTAGAAAGACGATTATAGTGATGTCAGCTTTAGTATGAGATAGTTATTACTTATTCTGTGGGCTCATTCTAACACGAGTTTCTGTTTGGACTAGTTTTCTAAGAATATTCCTTCTTATTAAAAAAAAAAGACACCGAAAAATAAAATAGGGAGTTTTGTCTAGAATTCTTTCTAAGCAGGTCTCAAATCAGCATCACATTTAATGTAGTGCTAAGGGTTTCTACTAGCCAAGGAAAAATATTGAAATGGAGAAATGGAAATTGCCATTGTCTGCTAAATTATACTGATATTTCCTCCATTTTATTTGGGGCTATTTTAACTAATACGTTTTAGGATCAAAAATTCACCAGTTAATTCTCTGAGTTTCATATTTCATTATAGGGTTCATTTTTAACACAGGTTTGAGGAAAGGGGCAGGAAGATTCAGAAAGCTTTGCAGCATGCCTTGACTGAATTTTAGTTGGATTCTGATGCCACGCCAATTTTTAAGTGACGCACATGATGAAACCAAGCAAAATGTTGGCATGCACAACTCCGTCTACCTCAGCTACAGCAACACTACTCTGCAGTGGAAAGGGAAATTGTAGCGTTTCAGAAGGCTCCCTATTAAACTCTAAGGTACAGCTATGTTTTATATATATTACCACTGGATAAACCAGTGATACGCCCAGAGACTTAGCTGGTTGAAAATGTAAGCACTCAGGCTAATTTATTTTGGGATTATTGGCTTGACTTAAGCACACATGTACCAACCCATGCACTTCTGTTTCGGTGGATCACAATGATACCCACTTCACCCGCAGTAAACCAAATTGCTCAGGGTTTTAAGGCGAGAAACAGAAGGAACAGAGCAGGTGGAAGCCAGCCCCAGCCCCGGGCAGGGTAAGGGCATGGGGATGCTGGGTGCTGCTGCCCCGTTGCCCTCTTTTGCTCTACCTTTGCTGATGACCGGCCAGCTGAATCGCCTCCGCACGAGCCGCGCTTGCTCCCGGGCAGGGCGATTCTTCCTTGGGAAGGCAAGGGATGCACAGCAGCTCTGCCAGCACGCTTGCGTGGCGTTGAACCGGTGTCGGGGACCGTCCTGATATATTTGTGTTGCATTGGGAGGGGAGTCAGTGGTCAGGACCCTCCATCCCTGCTGCGTCTGGTAGTTTAGGACTTTTCCAGCTGCGCCCAAACAGGCTGCTCATGGGCTGCCTGCAGGCAGGCCTTAGGCAACCTGACAGGCAATAGTGTGGATGGGATAGTACATGCTAGTCAGCGGCTTGCGTGCACTCCTGAGACTGCTTTTTAGCAGCAGGGTAGAAATAGCTAATGTAGGCAATTATAACAGGAGTGAATCTTCACTTTTCGGGAATGAAAAAAAGACTCGAACCAAATCTCAGATCTGAAGACTGACCTCTCGTTTCAGACTTTAGTAGGGTGCCTTCCTACCTGCAAAGGATAATCACAACTAGCCAGAGAGAAAAGGTCTGACTGTGATGTTTAATGCTCTACAGGGTCTGGTAGCTTCTAAAACAGGAAGAAAGAGAAAAAAAAGAAATAATTTTCTTCTTTGAAACTAAAACCTCTAGCCCAGACCACATAAACCTGAACTTTTTATACTGAGGTATTCTGATGAGGCGACAGCAAGCCGATTAAAAAAAAAAACAACCCCAAACAACCCCCCCCCCAACCTCCCAATGTATATATATATATATATGCATATTTACCAATGTCTAAACTTTAGTGTGATTTTTTTGGTGTAGTGCTGTTTAACTTGCTCTAAATGCTTTAAAGCAGTAAATCAAATGTATTTCACCTCACCGAGAGAGTTATTAACAAAAGAAAGAGTAAGGACATTAAAAAATGTAAATCTAGGAAAACCACAGACATTATTTGTTACCTGCACGAGAACTACAAGAGCCTACAAACAAGTACAAATGGCAGCTTTTTGAATATGAAACATAATAAGTAATAATCAGTATCTTATAGCATGATAGCCAAAGGCAGTGACATTTGAGCAGCGTGTCTTCTCTAAGCTTAGATAGCTTGGTAGCGCATATCTGCAAGTGCTTAGCCATGTTAACATAAACCCTCATTAGACAGGATTAGGCAAGAAACAGTGACAAACAGGGTGGACACTAACCCTCTGAGGAACCAATTCAGGCACTACACACTAATTATCCTTTTAAATTACTTTAAGATTCAGGGAATGAATATCAGTGTATGTGCATATGACTACATGGGGAATTGTGTTTTACATAATACAACCTGTTTGTATTTTGCAACAGTTTTAAAATTATTTCTCCTCCATAATGAGTTGTCAAGACTTAAAAGTGTTTATTCTTCAGGATCCCTGGGCAATGATCAAGTCAATGATGATATTTAGATGTTTTTCCTTGTTCAGGAGAAAACGTCCAGGAACTGATCATGTAGCAGCATCTCCCATAAGTGGCTATTAGCAATCCATTTTGGAAATGCAGTTTGGGAACAGTAATAGGCCCAAGTTCAAATACTGTGAAATGCAGTAGCTTTCACTGGAGGCTCCATCACCAGAAATCCTGAGTAAGGATGACCTAAACAAAAGACAGAAGCAAATACCGACTCAGGGAATCGTGTTTTGACTTCTGCTTGTTGATTCCTTACTTGCTTTTCAGGTCCTCTGCTATAGGTTAATTTACCTCTAATATTTTTCTGCAAAGTAGAGTAGTTTCCTAAATTCCTCCTCCTATGTTTCCCAAACTATATTGCCACCAGGAAGGCAACCTATCAGAATAAGCCCCAACCATATTCTGGGTTTGCAGTGTTGATTAGCTGATATTTCTCTTGAAACCAAAAAAATAGAAAGGCTCTAGTTAAATTGATGTTAAATGTCTCTTATATAAAATGTCTTAAAAGAATGTGACTAAAATATATATCTATATATCTAAACACATTTTTAAAAAAGACAGGTGATAAAAATGGTAGCTTCTTTCTCTATTTACCTGACAAGCCCCAATTTTTATATTTATTGTTTTTTTATATTTCCCTTCTACCATCAGAATTTTTCTTAAAAATAATCTAGTTGCATCAGGTTATTTTCAGTGAATGTCATATCATCAACACATTAGTGTTAACAAAACATAGATTTTAAATGTAAACTTTGGCAGAAAATGTAAACAGGGGCTTTACTGTTAAGCATTTTACTTTGGAACACTTCTTTTCAGATGTGGAGCAATACCTTTTATTGGGATCTTCTCTGACCTCTTTGAAATGTACGAAATAGTGCACCAGAAAAGCTTTTACATCTAAAACTGAAGTTAAGGAATTAGCATTAATATTACCAAAAGATTACATCACTTTTTTATCTTATACCAATGGAAGCACTTCAAAGTGCTTACAGGTACATAAAGAAAAATTCCATCTTAATTTTCTGTTACTGATTTTCAGGAGTCAAATTTTCAAAGAAAGCTTATTTTGGTTAACAAAATACAAATGACAACATTTTTGCATGCTATTTTGACTAATTTTATAAACACAATTTCAGTGTGGATCGGCATTTTCTGACAGGCGAAGAATTACTCAGAATTGCACACAAAAAGCCTGTGCGTTCATTTCTGACTATGCTAACACAGAATGAAATCCTGATCTGCTCACTTCTGACAGCAACATTATTTCAGATCTATCTTTTACAAAAGTCTTGCCATAAACTGAAAGAAAAAGAATTAAAAGAAGGTTCCTGCTTTCAAAACCTGTTATTTCAGTCAGCCAATAAATTGTAAAAATCTGTCCTTCCCACTCTTTCTATATTAAGTAATGAATTTGTTTGACTTCACGGATCATTTGTGCAGAAATAAGATAGCAGCAACATGTACGGAGAACCCAGAGGTATAGAGAAACTGAGAACCTCTTTTACTTCAGCCCAGTAGCTAGGAGGTAAGAAGGCATTTATTAGTACTGATTGTAGTAGGCATGGCCCTTAGTGTAGCATCTGTATGAATATTATGCATGAGACCGTATCTATGGGAGAGAGGAGAATCAGGATTAAAACATGGATGGAAAGGTGGTTGGAAATGAAAGGATAGAAGAAAAATGCAAGAATGCCCTTTGGTAGAATCCATTATCCTAAACCCCAGTCTTGGGAACATGAGAACACCCTTGGCATAAACATTTGTGTTGAGGTCAAGTGGGATTAGAAGAATATATATTTGGATGCCTGGGGCTATGTCACAAAAAGAAAATATTAATTAAAAAAACAAGCTAGAGGTTTTACTTGCCCTCAAACTACTTTTTCTTTTAATACATTCTTTTGCTTTTTACAGTCAGTGGACTTGATTTTGATCTCACTTGTATTGGTTTTAATCAGGGTAACTCAATATAAGCCAGGGCATTGTTCTGATATCAAATCAACCTAAACAAGGGGAGAGTCTTATTTGCAGCATATTGCTTCAGCGCAGCTGGTTAAAACAAGGCTGCATTTGCAGTTAGTGAAAGTTAGGATGTAGCAGCACTAATCTGCAATGTGAAAAAGGGGCTGCTGATAGGGCTAGGTTTCATAAAGTGGCTTGGTTTCGAATCGGGGCTGAAGCTGCTGATTCCTGGGAGTGCTTTTAGCACGGAGGTCACCTCAAGGGCTCACGCTAGGCTTCAGGCCGGGTTGATCGTAGCAAGTGGGCATGTGCTAAACCTGAAGAATTGACTTTCTGGAGGACTTCTTCCCATTTTAAAGCTAAGTATATACAAACATTTTGGTGAATCAAGCCCGCAATGTTCAGTTAGAAACTCTGCTGAAGACAGTGGCAACCTTTGACTTCATTGCAGTCTGTCTAAATTAGGAAAAGATGTTGTTTATCTGACCTGACCTTTTCCTAATCTACATACAATAACAGTTACACATTTTCTTTCGGTTTAGTTGGTCAAGATCAGTTAACCAGCTGGCCTCAGCTCTGTTGCCACAGGACTCATTGTTATTTTCGATTTCTCAACCTTCAGTTCCGAGATATGCTCCTTCATGTTTGTGCTGGCTGCTTAGGAAGGGCTTTAAAGCCCCATGACAGCTAAAACAACAGATCCTCAGGAGCGGGAGGCTCTGGAGTGAACAGAAACAAATTAAGCTGCTGTGGGAGTCGAACTGGGATAGGTCAAGAAACCAACATGTTGCTTTGCTGAAGAGGGACAAGAAAAGATGAGAACAAGAATGTCTTGATCAGAGACTTGCACGTGTGCTTTTGAGGGGCAGGTTTTGTTATGTGAACTCACATTCTTCAGGAACTAGGTTGAGACCTTTAACTATGTTTAGACTGTGACCTGAACCATATTTGTAACAAGATCTTGCAACTCTGGAGAGTGACTGCCTTAAATTGTTGTCATTTGACTCTTGCTGAATTACTCTCTCACCCCGCCATTATATGAAATGTCCTCAAGCATGCACGTGATGCCCTAATCCCTTTATGAATTAAATGTGCTTGTTTGTTTATTAAAGCTGGAAAAAGTATTTTTCTGTACAAACTTAAAAAATATTTTCTTCTTTTTACAGCGTGATGTCAAAACATAAGGACTGTTTTATTATTGTACTAGTATCAGCCTGTACCCAGCAAAAATGTGCTTCCATTTTGTACCCCATTAAAGCAACTACATCCAATCTTTCCACCTGCTTATGTAAGTATAAAAACTCTATCTCACTGAATTTACCTTGTATTTCAGATTGATTATTGGAAATAAGAGAAAATCATATTATTTTGACATTTTACAGATTGTGCCTACTTATTTTAATGGTAAAGTGTAATGATGCATCATTAGCTGATGAAGGGGCTGCCTCAGGAGGGACAACGAAAGAAAAGAAAAGATTTGAATGCATTCTTATACTACTTCCATTCCTCAGGTTTGAATTAAATTCAACTTGTGTATCATTAGTTGTAAAAAGCTCATATTTTTGAGCTAGAGAAAGTAAGTATACTGCATTAAATAGATTAGTTGATCATTATTAATAAAACCAATTGCTCAATAAACACTTTATTTTCCTAACAGAACTGATATTCAACTTGGCAATTTGTATAAACAATATGTATGTTCTTAATGTATATGTTTATCTACAATAGTAAACAGAAGCAACCTTTTGCCTATCATATAATGCCCCTAAAGGCATTATGGGTTAACAGTGATTTAATCCCCTTATGCATGCATAATATGACAAGCTTTGCATAAATGATAATAAATAATTGGTATGTATAAATAATTCATCATTTATTTTTGCAGTAGAAATAGAATTCTGAGACATATTTTAAACAAAGGGAATAGCAAACATGATCTCAATCAGAAAAGGGGTTAAAACACATTACACAAAACAATGTTTCAAATAATCAAGACTCATGCATGCAACATATATTTTTATTTCTTTCATGCGAGCGTATTATATTGCCAACTTGTTCTCAAGTATGGAACAATACATATTTAACAGCATCATAAAATAATGGAAGAAATAAATGCTATATCAGACATTTAATCCAAAACGAGAGGCAATAATATATCAGAAAGAATAAATGCATGTACTGTGTTCTCTAGAAAACTGGACATTATTGGTGGATTTCAGGCTTTTTTCTGGAATCAGTTTTGGTGTTTTGGGGAGATTCATCTAACCCTCCCAGCGCAGCTAGTAGCTGATAAAATTTTAAAAGGTTAATTTTGGTAGTAATTTCTTATTTAACAATGTTCTGTAGCTGCACAAGAAATCACTAATTGGGTGACTTTTTTTGGTTGAAGTAATATCCTAAAAAAGGAAATAAAAAAATACAGTGTTACTCTAAATAGGTAATAGCTTTAATAGTTAAGAATCATTAAGATTTCAAGATTCAATGTGTATAGCAGTGAATTAACTTTAAGAATGTAGTGCCATCCTTATTCAGCAAGGCAGTCAAATACACACTTAAGTTTAAGCACATGCATCAATCTCATTGACTTTACATTTTTCTCTCCAGAGTATATTTCTTTTCATTAGGAAGACACTGATTCCTAACTACCATCAAACTGCCGACTCAACTTGCTTCAATAAGTCCCTCTGAAGCTTCTCAAAGTCTTCTCTAATTTTGACCAATATAAAGAGCGCTGGCATTTGCAAATGTTGGCATGTCATTTCTTAACCCTTTCTACTGACAATTGTGTTTATAGATACATATATCAAGTAGGAGTGATCACAGTATCTAAGAAGATTAAAAATGCTGTGACAAAAGAAACCCTCACAATTATTGTATGTTATTTTTCCCACAAATATTAAATATTGCTCATTGTATTAAGGAACTGTGGGATACCTAGCTATTAATGTATTACTCTGTAAAACAAAACCATTTATACCTGGATTCTGACTTTTAGCTATTTTCCAACCGAAACCAGAACCTAAGCTCTCACCTCATGACTGCTTAAAAATCATATATAAGTAATGTTAGTTATTTTGAAAGTACAAGTTAATGTGTTTCTGTAATTTGCTTGTAAAGCAGGGAATTGTGACGTGCACGAATTTGCCTTTGCTCCTATCATGTCATGGCCACTCAGTTGTTTCATTATACATTATTCATTACTTTTCATTAGTTTCAACCAATTTCCTGATATTAATTCATAAATCCCAGAAGTTCCCCTATTTCCCATTTAAAATTAGATAAGAACTCTTGATACTATCTGATACAGTAGCAAATTTAAATAAAATATTGCTTTTTTGGTTTTTGTTTTGTTAGCAGCTCACCTAGAATTTAAATGTTTTGGTTTATTATTTTGCTTGCACCTCTTTCCTGACACCTCAGCATCTGACTATGCCCTAAAAGGCACAAGACTTACAAAGCTCCTTGCTTAAATCCAACACATCGAGGCTCAGCATTCCTTCTAGCTGCCGTCTGACCCCAGAGTCATCCAAAATCCATAGGTTTGTTTTTTCTTATGAGCTCAGCAGCGTTCACATCGAGCTGCCTGTCCCTGGGCCCTGCAAGAACTGCCTCTTCTCTGGGGAATCCCAAGAAGTTTAGGCACTCAGGTAATATTGGAGAGCTTTCGGGCTCATCTTTCCTCCGCTTACCTCACCAGCACCACCCAGAGTGGTGGTAGACGTTTTCCTGGGACATGTAATGATTTGGCCCACTGCAAAGAGGCACAAACGCAGCAAATAGCAATCGGTGCCTATGATAAAACAACGCAGTGATCGGAGCATCTGCACAGGATGCAGAGCACCTGCGTTTCGTTTCTTCTTTCTCTTGTGGAACCTCTACACCAAAGCCTATGATTTACATGCGGAAGCCATGGTTTTGATTCTTTGTGCTGCAGTTATTCCATGAGGTGTGGGACAACAGATTATTTAAGGGATCAGAAACAGTGAAATCATAATTCTGAGGCAAAATAATTTTAGAGTTGGCTTCCAGTCTCTGATACAGTGCACGTTTCACTGTTTATACAAAATAGTCATTGGATCAGGGTGTGTGAGCTCCTCATGTCGTCATGCTTTGCAGCCTGTCTGTGCCTGTGCATTCACCTGAGCATTGAAAAATGCAAGCTCATATCCCTTTGGGCGTAGGAAAGAACTGGGACCATGTCCCATACCTCCTGTTCTGCGGAAGAAACATTAACAAGAAGTCTTTTTTTTTTCCTGAGATTTTGCAGAAATCAGCTCTCTAAGACAGGGCACCACCTGGCCAAACCAGTGCGTGAAATGTTCCAGGAGCACTCGGTCAGGGACTATAGGAGGTAGGACCAAAGTAATGCAGGTTTAGATGGGTGCAGCTTCACAACATTTTGAATCTTAAAAAAAAAAAATATGCTTCCTCCTCCTTCCATCTTGCAGGCCTTTGCTTCTGGTGAGCTGCAGGCTTAGCTCCCTAGCACAGAAAATATATTTTTTTCTTTCCTCAGTGGAGTTAGTTTTCTGCCAGGCAGTGAGATAAACGGGCTCACTGACAGCACAAACATCGTAGTGCAAAGGATGGGGCAGGAGCGAGTGTGCAGGCAAGCGGAGGAGAAAAAATGGTGACAGAGAGTTGCTAGATCAACCCAGCGAGTAATCCTTAGCTGCACTCTGTGTCTCCTCTTGACCAGTGGAAGGAGCTCCTTGCCAGCAGGCTGACTTTTGGGATTCCCATGGCAGGCATTTGCACTGAGCTGAGGGCTGTCCGTTCTGGTGAGCTGCAAGGTAGCTAGGTTAGGAACTTTACGACGCTGGTAGTGTTATAAAGTTCAGACCTTTCTTGGATCTGCCCTGTAACATGAGAAACTGTTTTAATAAGGCAGTATGATGACTCTACATATAAGGAAATTATTTGTTTTTCCTGTAATTTCTATAACGCTCTGAAATTTTGCCCTTGTTCCATAAAAGTCCAATTATTAAGCTTCTTGAAAAAGAGAGTGCTGCTTCCTTTAAAAAAAAGGAAAATTTAAGAATATCAGAAACATTCCTTGAGAGGTTTTTGCTTCTGATATACTTCAACTTTGCCAGAGCAATGTCTTACTTTTTAAAAAAGAAAATATATTTGAATTTGCAATCCATGTAATATTATTGGTAAGTTAACTACCTAGGCCTCCCTCTATTAATTGCTTCTATATATTATAACTTTCAATATAATCGATAGTAGCTGCTAATATCTTTGGTTTCTCTGCATATCTTTGCTTGAAGAAGAAGAAAATAAGTAAGGAACACTTTAAATAAGGTCATTAAAATTATATGCAAAAAGAGAAACCTCAGTAAATATCCAATTTAAGTTGATTGTTCTCTTAAATTGATCATTTCTTAAGTGTTTTTCCTTTGAGGCATGCTGAACAACAAATACCAAAGCCTTGCAACAGTAAGTAAGAGAACACACGTAGGTTAGCGTTTGGCCTCCACATCGGCTTTTCCCCTCAAGTATTCTTTCTTTCTTAGCCATTTAAAAGAGCCAGTGCAATCACGGATGCCACTTACAACCTACACAGTGGAAATTAGAGCCTTTTAGGGAAAAGATATTTGGCTGATAAAAACCTAGCTCCTTAAACTTTGGTGTGACATAATATTTCTTTTGGCAAGGGGTCACTGGTGCTCGGCATACATCATCACTAACTTATTAGATCTTGAGGCAATTAGCTGAAAACAAACAGAAGAGACAAGCCCTGTATTGAGCTATAGAAACCAGAAGAAAATAGCCCATGGCACTCCATTATTCCAGAGCTTCATCAAAGGCTAGGCACTGGCTGCAGTTTAAAGAAAGGAGAGCATTGTTTTCATGTAACATCTATACAGTAGAGGGACTTTACCGTGTTATTTTTCTACTGATTCAAGTTACATCCAAACTTGTCTTGTTATAAAAGGGCAGTGGAAAGAACTTTTCAGTTCCTACCTAAAACAGTATATGCAATGTGTTGCTTGATTAGCTAAGGATTAAAAAGCCAATTAGATCCTCCCTTTTCGTGGGAAATCACATGAGGAATTTTGAGAAATATTACTGAAAACCACTGCTTAAAGTAATTGTCTACGATAACATGCGCCAAACGAAGAACTGATATCTAAGGAGTCCATGGAATCATCTAGGCAAACTGACCTTTACTATTTCTAATATAAATATGTATCTCTGAATACAAGATTTAAAATTTAGCTGAGATATATTTTACTAATTTCAATAAGAAACAACACTTTTTTCCCCTATAGAAAAAAGATAACCACTTGAGAGAAAATATGTATTACTGTAAGCATGACACAACTAGATGGTATCGTTAGGCTACAAGTCTTTTTTTTTGTATTTTTCAGTAATGTGTTTCACAAAATGTTGTGGTAAATATGGTGCTAACCAACAGAATGTGGCTTCACTCATGTATGGTAAATATTAAGAATTATGAAGCAAAAACTTTTGTGATTCTTATTTTTAAAAAAATTCTTATGAAAAGAAAATTTAGTTCTTTGTTTTCAGAAAAGGCAAATAATCGTTAGAGGTACCTGTCTGTGTTTGCCACTTGTTTCTTTTCTGGCTATTAAACAGACATTCTTCTGTGTACACCGACTGAAACTTACTAGAATATTGCATAACACTAGTTTACTTTTTAAACACAGTAAATCTCTAAATTAATTAGCATTTTAAGAAACTAGCTGTTTTAAGTTAAAGTTTTATAATACTTTATGAAAAATTCAGGGAAGTCTTTTATCTTGGGCACTGAAGGTATTTTAGATATGTAGAATGCCAATATTGTGTTCCTTACATCTTGTTTTTTCCTTTCTTCCCCACCCAAAATAAAATCGAACCAAGGCATTCCAAGTACATAAACTGAGATCCTTAAAAATATCAAGGCCTCCTTTGTATCAGTGGTGGATTCTGAACCTAGAGCCAACAAAATCTAATGCTGAAGGCTTGCAACATGATGGTGTAGGGTGAAGGATGAAGAGCAATGCCATCATTCTACCCCCTCCCCTCCCTTTCCTATAGCTTAATGATCAAATGATTCGTAGACTACCTTGCTCCCAGTATAGGGGGCACCTCAGACACTTTCTGCACTCTCTTGGCTTCTGGATCAGACCTGCGAGGCAATTAAGAGCTACCGTTCTTAATTACACTGAAGAGCTACTAAAAGCTTAAAAGTAGGCAGCTCAGTGAAGGCCATCACAGTGGTATTTCATGCAGCCTTATCTGATATTTCAGTTGTGAGACAAGATTGAAGCTGTAAATGCTTTTCCATGTTGTATATAAAAATTTTTGTAGAAAGTCAACCCCTTTCTCATAAGGGAACGTAGAGAAAGGTCTAACTGGAAAAAAAGGCATGGTGCTGGACATGCAGTATGACTTCTTTGGAATCAATGTAGAAATTGCAGTCCTTAAAATACAGCTAGAAAAGAAGTAGTAAGTGTGAAAATTATTAACCTATATTTATTTATTATTAACCAGATTCATTATTTGCAATCTTCCCTGAACAACACAAACATTAACTTAGCTGTCTTCCATAGTAATGTCCCCTTTCCTATCATTTATTTACTATTGCAGGTCTATATCTTTTCATCTCTTCAAAGTCACTGCAGTGATTTACAATAGTCTTATCAATTTCATGTGAATGGTCTATGGAATGCTAGGATTTGGTTGAATTCTTTCCCACAAGAGGTTTCAATTTGTTCATCATCCCCTCCTGGTATCTGGTTTCAAGACATGATGTGCAGAATTACCTTTAATATCAGTTCTGCAGATACAATGCATTAGCAGAGAAAATTAGACACAATTCCTTTTAGATCTGATGTGCTGCCGTTGTCTTTAAGTTGTCAGGGTGTCGAATTAATGGCAACTGGAGAAGGTTGCCATGACTTAAGGGATCACTGTAAAAGGAAAAACAATCCTTTGTATCTTTTCTGAGAGAAAGCAAGGCAGCTGTTACGTATCGTTCTGCTGTGAAGCCCCCCCCCAGCGTATTTTTACTTTGTTATGCTAGCAGAGGAGATGTATGTATGCCTGTATATACATATATGTATATATATAAAATTCCTCCTGTAAAATTAAAACAAAATAACATCTATGTAGTAACTTTAATTTAAAAAGCAGAAAATATATCATTTTAAGCTTGATCAAATAAAGTTTTTTATAAGGTATAACTTTCAAAAAGCCTGTTTTCCCCCAAACAACCTGAAAACATAGTATATCAGTTTCTATTTAGACCCACACATACAGTTATTATAAAATCTCATTATTACATTTCTCTATTTATTTATTTACACTTTGGGAAGGTGGCTTTTTTCCTTAAAATGTAGAATTGTAAATGGACATGATTTTTTAATTTCTGCAGGAGAAATGCATTCTTAGAAAAGCAATTTGAGAATGACATTCATACAGATACAAGAAGTTCACAAGTGATGCTGGAAAGGCTGGACAAGTGGTCAAGGGCTTCCTGTGGACTCGACAAGGGATCTTTGCATAGGCCCTGATTAAGCTGGAGAAGTTCGGGGGTCAGGAGTCCTGCATGTATGGTTGTACAAATTGAGAGGCTGCGAACTCTTCAGTGGGTAGAAAGACAGCCAATGCTATTGAAATCCTTAGGTGGACAAAGCTAAAATGTGCAGGTCACCTCTCAGGTTGGACCTGAATACACTGGTCTCAGTCTATGTGGCCATCAGTTCATCTGGGTAAGATTGTGTGTCATCTTTTAAAAATGTTTTTAACAATGTAATTTGTGTGAGAAACCCTACTTATATATTCACTTTACAGTGTGTGTCTATTATGAGTTATGGATGCAATCAAAATAAATTCATACGTCCATACAAACAAACAAAAAAATCTAGTGACACCTTGTAAGCAATAATAGTTTTACACTCCTCCCACAACACTTCACTTACTCTACCTCTGAGAAGCCTGAGTAAATACACAGGCTTTGCAATATGTCTAGAAGATCTGAGTCCTTGGTCTTTGCACTACTGAATACCCTCCAGAACCCAAAGGCCCTAAAAATCTTCTACCTTGAACCCCAAAGTAAGGATCTTTAGGGACTGTCTAGTAAGCACCCAAGCTGAGCTCATCTGCTGAGTCAGAGGATAAGGAAATAATTGGTTTCTTAGGTAACAAGACCCATATTAAACAGGATTTTATAAATCAAAACAAAACTCTCAAATTTCATCTGAAATGTAAAGTATGTTTTAAGAAATTCAGACGTAATGTGCTCCACATGTTATACATAGCTGATTAAATACCCTACCATAGTGTGACTGAACAGTTGTTTCGAAGGAGTATTTGGGTGTACCTGTGGTATTTTGGAGTGAAACTGCCATGTTTGCATGAATGACTGAGATAAGCTGCAATCAAAAAGACGACTGGCAATGTTCTGGTCTCATGCAACTGGAGTAAAAGGATTCACAGCCTCTGCTGTTAGGCTGATATCAGAAGCATGACTCTGAGATTGCCTGTCTTTTACAATGAAGACCTGTAAACCTTCTTTCATGAAAAAGCAAATATTAATTCTGATCCTTCCTCAAACTCCTTCCTCATACAAAACCATCAAACTTACAGGTACTGAGCTCCAGCCAGGTAGCTTCTCCAAATCTTCGTTATGAGCTAGATATTGGGAGAGCCAGCTGGTAACCACAGGGACTTTGTAAAGAACCCAGCACTGTTACCAGTATCACAAAGCTCCTGCTGTTGGAAATACCTTGTTTCTCATAGTGATCTTCCACTGAGCAGGGCAAGTGCCAGAACAGACTCTCCATGAGGGATCCACTGAAGGAGGAATACATTCATTTCCCCAACCTGTTCAACTCTCAAAACCTAGCAAGAAGCTCAGCAATGTTATCAGCTTGCTAGCATCAGTTGTGTAAAGTCAGTTAAGATGGCTAGTAATTGAAAGCAGAGATCATGAAAGTTTGATTTTTTTTTTCCATTGCAATAACTGTTAGACCTGCAATAAAAAAATCTGTATTACCACCATACTGGCAGCTAATGTTAATTTATCTTCATCACAGATATTTATTAGCTGCAAGTAGATATAAGGTAGCCCAACCTGAGCAAGTCCATTACCTGTAAATAAATGCCAACAGTCCTATCAGTCGCCAGCTCTCAAAATAAAGACGAAAAGTCAGGAATCTGGAAAGGCTTTGTGTGTCAAAATCTAATAATTGCAGTCCAAAAATCCTGTGTGAGGTAGGTGACTGCCTAGCTCAGTAAGAACCTATGTTCACAGAGTACTTTTCATTCCAATCCAAAAGCTTCCCTGAGCTTTCACTTCTGTGTTGTGTAATAGTGTTACATTTACCCTGAGAAACTTGCTTCAAGAAATTAAGCAGACACCACCTTCATCACCTCAAGCATAATTGAAATTAAAGAAGAAAATTTGGAAATTAAAAATAAGCTAACAGCATTAGGGTATTCACAAAAAGCAGTTTCAAAACCTGTGTTTCTTTTATAAGTGGTTCAACAACCTACCAGCTATATCAGTCAACAAGGAAGTGTGAGACTTTTCGTGTGTTTCAGATGATTTAGAAAGGGCTTCGCTCTTACACTCTCTGGAGAAACCCCCTAATGCATTGATTATAGGATAGTCCAAACGGGAGTATTCACCTTTCCTGTAGAAAAAATGGAAAAGAATGCAACATCCATGGAATCAGAAGTCTGCGGGTAAGCAGGGACATTGCTCCAACAGTATGACCAGAGCACGGACAGTGATAACTCCATGTTCTGGTCTCTGCTCCTGGAACTAATCCGCTTTGTGGATTACTTTTATTCTGATAACTGTTTGATGTAAGACAAATTAATTAAATTATAATTAAAAATTATATGTAAAACTGAGATTTGGGTACTGACTGGGACATACAAGCTTAAAATAATCTCGACTGATTTTTACCTTTTCTCTGGGCAAGTCCTCTTACTGCTAAGATGTTATGTAAAACGTTATTGCAAATACTGGTCATCTTTTGAAAAAAAAAAGAGGGAAGGTTACTCAGTTCTTGGGAAATCAAATGTAGATACTAATCTCTAAGAGAAAGTTCTGGGCTCTAGCTCATAAATGAAAGGTATGTCTTGAGAATGTAATTTGTATGCCCAAGCTCTAGAAATGCTAGAGCTTCAAACAGATCTCCACTTATAAAATTCATTATCATCTAGCTTCCACTAGCTTTCTACTTAACATGGGCTACTGTCTTTGGCAAGCCCTAACCCTCCACAGACACACTAGATGAAAAATGCACGCCTGATTCAGGGTTTAGCATCTGCTGTGGATATCAGGCTCCAAGAAGTTAGGCTTTCCTGACCAGCTCACAATTTCTTCAGTATTTTACTGAATTGGAATCTTAGCCAAAGGATCAAGTTGCCAAAGCTGAAAACAATTAGGAAGGACATCTTTTGAAAGGACTGAATCAGAAAAAAGGAATAATTATATGGAACCTTCTGATAACATTTAAGTAGACTCCCAAATGTCGGTGTTACTGCTGAGGAAAGAAGGAACCAGAGGTTATGAAAACAACAGTAAAGTTAAATGGACATGAAAGCAGCTAGAAAAATAATGAAAACATGTATAACAGTTGAAAGAAAGGAGAAGTTAATTGCAACAAATACAGAAGCAAGGAAAAGCAGAAGACTGGTAAAGGAATTGAAAGGATACAAAGAGAAAAGAATATTTAGCTGTGAAGAAATGGGAAATTTTTAAGTAAACTGACATAGAAATTGTCCTGACAGTGACACAGGTTCATTGTTAGGCAGATATGTTTAGACTCACCAATAAACATGTGGAAAAGGCAAAAGTGTCTACTAAATATTCCTACTTTGTAGGAAAAGAATCAGGATTATTATAAAAATTTTCTGTTTCAGATACTCTTTTAATAATTATTTGAATAATATGGAACTCCTAGGAGACTACAAGAAAATGAACAAGGGCAGGAAAGGGTAAACATGAAAAGTGGGGTAAATACAGTCATGTTAACCTGACATCAGTCCTGAGGTAAACAATGGGATGACTGGTATGAGACTCGATTAATAATGAAAGGAGGGAAATATAATTAATGCCAATCAATGTGGGTTTATGGAAAATAGATCTTGTCAAACTAATTTGATATTTTTGTGAGATTACAAGTTGGGTTGATAAGGTAATAATGTTGATACAATATACTTAGACTACTACAGAACATTTGGTTTCATGTTACAGAATGCATTGGTTAAGAAGGATACAAAATCAACATGGCACACATTAAGTGGATTAAAAACTGTCTGTCTGACAGATCTCAAAATGTAATAATAAATGGGGTATGATCAGCAAGTAGTTCTGTTTCTAATAGGACCCTGTAGGTCATGGTCTTGAGCTATTATTTCTGAAAACATTTATTGATAAAGTTGGGACACTATAAAATTAAATTCTTTGAGGCTTACAGGAAACAAAAAGACTGGAAAGTTAAAAAAAAATACAGGCAACAAATTACTGAAGCTTTATTTAGTAGAAAGCTTGATGTATGTTCTTATCACATGGTGCTCATACTCTTGGCTTCCTTGTTGCACACCTTTCTCTCAGGTGCCTAGCATATACATTAATCGTGGTAGAGTAAGGTCAGGCATAGGATAAATCCTACAGTATCTTTCTGCAGCTGATATCAGGGTTTTCTGCTTGACACCTTTTCATCACCTTGACATCTTCAGCTATGGATGGAGGGAAGAGGAGCTGGCTTTGAAAAGTGGTGTTGGCCAAGTGAATGTGTGGGCAGAGGTGGGCCTTGCTCATCAGCAAGAGACGTTTGACAACTTGGACTATGTGAAACCCAGGACGATGTGAGCTTCTCTGAGCAATGTTGTAGCTTTCCTGGAGAGCTTGGGAGAGGTAGCTTTCATAGAACATAGAATAGCTACTGAGCGGTGCTTCTGGCAGGGTGTCTAGCACCAAGTAGCTGAACATCTTGCAAATCTGAGACCACCAACAAAGAATGGAGAATATTTTTTTTTCCTGCGTGTGTATGAGAACTTTTCTTTTCTTTCTTGAGGCATCAGAGTTGTCTGTGGAATCTCCATCTCATCCAAAAAATGTTGGCATCAGGCTCTGGAATGAACCTTATGACCCCAATGGGCGATTTCCCTCGGCAGTAAATTACTTTGAAATGCACAGATCTAAAATTAAGATCATGCTGATGGAAGTGTGCAAGATGGACATCCTCAAATAGTCAGAAATATAATGCAATCACTCAAACTGTTTGCTTTAGTATTACATTTGCTCCAAAAAGCAGGATCTCTAGATATCCGAAGAAAAGTCAGACCCTGATATCAAGAAGCAGATGTCCTCCTGATTACACCAACTTCCTATTCTGTTTGAAAATTTCTTCAATCTTTGGAACCTTTCCTTAGTGTGTAGTCTTGCTTTTCAGAGGCTTTATCACAAGAGGCTAGACTTGGGCTGGAGCAGTCTATGTTCTGTATCTGAGCTCCTACTACTTCAGTAGAATGAATTCACTCAATGTTTGGGGATTTGGCCCTGGAGTGAGGCTCAGAGCTGAGAAGGCTGCAGAAAAAAGAAATATTTCAAATGTAAGTCTATGTGTTATTGTAGCCTTGAAGCACTGCATATGAGGTGTTACAGATTTGAAAACAACAGACATACAAAATTAAGGAATTATTCCTAGCCCAGATATTGGCAAAAAAAGAGCAATCACTGCCTCAAAAGCTGATCGATCCTGTTAAGCACCACCAGCTCCATTTTCAAATATGATTGCAATTGTTATTGCTCCTTTGCACCTTCAACTCTGCCCCCCAAAGGCTTCCTCCTTCTCATCTTTCCTCCTCATCCCATGATGGAAAACGAGCACTGAGGTTTTTGGCAGGCGGTGACGGGAATGCGGTGCTCTCTGCCACCCCTACGGTGTCTAATAGAATTGTGGGCATAATAGCACGAGTTCCCACGGCAGGCCCGAAGCAAAAGCACCCTTGCTGAGGGGCCTGCTCATTGCTTCAAGGACCTGAATGGAAACCAAACCTGAAGGAGCTTGTGCTGCTTTTTTATTTCAGACATTTCTTTCCTAAAGGAACCCTTCTTCTCTGCAGTCTGCTTTGGCATATTATGTATCCCGTTCACACGACAGAAACAGTGCAAGCTCCATTGGGTGGGCAAACTCCCAGTCCTTTAACTGGCACTTCTCCAGCTGGAAGCAGAGGCACGACAGTCTTCTCGGAAACATCTGCCGGGCAACTTTTCTAAGCATGCTGTTGCATAGTCTTATCAGAGACTTTACTGGGTGGAGCAAAGAGATATCGGTGGGATTTCATCAGCCTTTGAAGCTTCCTGACATGACAAAGAGCAATTTTGTCATTCATTTAAACTCCCCACAATTTAGGTTGCCCTGTTAGGCTCCTCAGACACATCTGTCTAGCAAGGCCATGGTTTGCAGCTTTTATCTATTTTACCATGCTGACTGGAATCTCTAGCTGATCCTGAGAGGGGTGGTTCCAGGAGACCTCTCTTCAGACTGTTTTCCCCAAGCATAGTAGAACTGTGGTACAGGGTAGGGAAAGGGCAGGGAACATTTGAGGTAAGATTTTCGCATTAGCAGTATGTCACGTCAGCTGCTGGAGTGAGACAGTGGGAAAGAAAAGGCTTTGGAGGAGAGCAGATGGATTAACCTGCTTGCAACCTTTGCTGAACAGCAGACAAATGTGTCTATTTTACCTTATCCCTGTAAGACATAGGGTTTCTAATGAAGACACTGAATTTTTGGAACTGCTACAGTTGAAGAGTGATGTGCCTGTTCTCTCTACTTGAAATGCCCCACAACCATTCACATTTAAGATTTCTAGAAGCCTGGTCACAGTTTGATAGTTCTGGGAAAATCCCAGGATTGTCAGCTACACAGGGATTATTTCATTAATGACTACTCCAGAAATTGAGAAATCATCTAGAATTTTTGCTTAATTTAAGATCTAACTACATTATCTTTGAGAAATTACCTGTGAGGAAAGGCTAACAGGTTGATACAGCAAAGCTTGGGGCTGTAGCAGGTGACCAGGATTAGGCATTTTCTATTCTACGTAATACCCTACCTGATAGCTTGAAATATTGGTCAGCTTGTGAAGGCTTTTTTGCTTGGAGGAGCTGCCGAGATCTGTTTCTCTGCCTCTGTTTACATCCTGGAGGGTTTCTGAGGGTGTTCTTTGTCTCTGGAATCTCTGCTTCAAAGAGGCACTGCAAGTCTCTATTTGCAAACCTTCCTTTGAACCTACACTGGATCTCTCTGGCACTCTCTTGCGCTGCATGGCGAAAACTTGAGCAGGAGAAGACAATCAGAGCTCCTGATATCATGTTCTTGTCCTGGTTTCAGCTGAGGTAGAGTTAATTGTCTTCCTAATAGCTGGTACAGTGCTGTGTTTTGGATTTAGTATGAGAATAATGTTGACAACACCCTGATGCTTTAGTTGTTGCTAAGTAGTGCTTTTCCTAAGTCAAGGACTTTTCAGTTTCCCATGCTCTGCCAGCGAGGAAGTGTACAAGAAGCTGGAAGGAAGCATAAACAGGACAGCTGACCCGAACAAGCCAAAGGGATATTCCATACCACAGGATGTCATACTCAGTATATAAACTGGGGGGGAGCTGGCTGGGGGTGGCCAGTTGCTGCTGGGGAACCGGCTGGGCATCGGTCAGAGGGTGGTGAGCAATTACATAGTACATCACTTGTCTTTCTTGGGTTTTTATTTCTCTCTTTGTTATCTTTTTTTTAATTTTTATTATTATTATTATTATTATTATTATATTAGTATTACTTTATTTCAATTATTAAACTGTTCTTAAGTCACAATGAGTTTTACTTTTTTCTACTCTCCTTCCTATCCCACCAGGGGGTGGAAGGAGTGAGCGAGAGGCTGCGTGGTGCTTAGGTGCCGGCTGGGGTTAAACCACAACAGTTGTCACCAGAAAAATGTAAGTGAAATCTTTGAAAGTGTAAAATTGGGGAACTGGAATTTTAGTGAACAGTTGTATGACCTCCATAGGTTGACCTGCCTGCATACTCCACACAATACGGAAGTCCACGATTGGCAGGGAGAAAATAAGAAAAATGAGAAAGGAGTGCATTTGTGTCTACAGAATTAGCGAGGAGGCACAGGGAAGAAAAAATAGAAATAATATGATAACCGAAAGCATTGCAGCATCCTAAATTACTTTTTTGACATTGCATATGAACAGCTGCTAGTTTTAATGATGCTTGTATCTTACCGACCTACAGGTAGGAATGGGTAGCCCTTTCTGGCTGTTTAAAAAGATCCTTGTCTTGTGTATAATACAAGTATGGGTCTCTTTGGAACTTGAACAGTCAGATGTTATGGTAGGTATAGATGTAATAATAAGGATGAAATAAGTGTGGGTGACTATGTTTGAGAAATAATATGTGGTCACTGATGGAAAGCAGTGCAATACATCTGATAAGGGAAGCAAAGCTCAAGTTGTGTAATATGAATGTTATAAGTGAACATAGTATGAACATATCAGATGTTATAAATGAGCAGACCACAACAGCATTTACAAATGCCATAATGGATTTTAGCTCAGTGTAAGATATGGCCTTAACATGTCCTTAACTTCTGCATTTTCTGGATCTTTTCAGTACTTGTATCTTTAACATTGCTTTCAGTGGAGCTGAAATGTTACAACAGTCAAGCACTTTAATTTTGGCCAAAACTCACCTCCGAACCAGTAAATTTTCTCTGCTGGTATTTGATATGCTTGTAGTTACTGCTTCTGGATATGAGACTTTTGTTGCTGACCTTAGGCAAACACCAGTGCCAAGACGTGCTTGTGATGCATCGTGCCCTTCCTTTTGGTGCTGTAAAAGCTGTATGACTGAGGTGGCAAAAATAAAGGGAAAAAAACCATTTTGCTACAATAGAGAAAGAGAAAAAGGACAATGCTGAAAAAGAGTAAGGTTAAAAGAGAAGTCAGCACAGCTTAAAACACCAACAGAGAGTCCTTGGATCAAAACATTTAAAAATTATTCAGCAGCTTGGCTAGTCAGGCATATATTTAAGTGCCATAAGAAAAGTGCCTTTGGAATGATTTTTTGAAAGCCGTATATTGAGTTCTGTACCACATCACAATTTTTTCTTCAGTGGACAGTGTATTGCTGGAGCCAACAGGTAAAGAAATTGCCAGAAGAGAGGATTATCAGTGTTAACATTAGTGGCAGGGAAGCAGGGTGGCAACAAAGAGCAGCACCTTTAGAAACACACCGGATAAAGAAAGTCAGCAGGACTGATCCAAGGAAATGGTCTAAATGCAATTTTAACGCTATCAGCACTTATGTGATAGTTCTTCTTGAGCAATAAAGGGACCTGAGGAAAAGGTACTTGAGTACTGAGGTACCAGTCCCATGAACCAAGAGGTCTGAAGCCAAGCAGTTGCCTGCCTTCCTGTGAGGTGAAGGCTGCAGACAGAGGAGAAATAATCACCACTGGAGAATCCTGCTTAACCAGGTCCCCTGCTCAGGCAACAGCAGGGGAAGGTCTCTCCTGAGGAAATATAATTTTTCTAGTTTTGGAAGTGTGGATGAATCCCATTCTCCCATACGCCAAATGTAAGGGTCTCAGCAACAGTATTTTTCAGCTTATACATGTGTAGCACAACTATTTCCTAACACACTTAAGAATCTACTGAAGTTTCTCTTCTTTGAACCAAAAATGTAAATATGGAATATCTATTCCTATTAATACTACTTGTGTTGCGTATCCTCTGAGTGGTTTGTCTACACATGGATTAATAACTACTCATTTACCTCAAGCATTGTAAGTCTTTGAAAAGGATCTGAAAAGACAGCATCTAAAAATGAAAATGGAGGATCTGTCACATGGAAAAATTTGTTATATACAATAATTTTCTAAAATAATTTCCTTTCTGCAATGAAATATTACATATTGAAACAGACACCGTTTAAGAACTAATACATTTACACATTTAATAAATACTAAGCAGTTAGTTCTGTAGCTAGCAATTAGAGTAAAATGATATATCTCAGTCACTTCTTAATTATTCTAATTGCTTGGTAAGATATTTGCAAATTGTCGGGTTAAGATACAGGCTGCTAACTGGTATTGGAAGGTTGTTCTTTTACCAGTTGAAGAAGACAAGTTTTCTCAAAGGTCACCTGTAACCAAGTAAAGCTCCAATACAGACAAGCCTGTGACTAGTTTTATTGTCCTTGCACTTTGTCAGCTAAATCAGGTCTTCAAAGGATTTAGTTTATGTGTTGGTAGTAGTATTAGTTGTCACAAAAAACTTTGTCCTGAGTAGATGAGACCTTCTTTGGTCAAATATTCTTATGTCACTTGCTTAGACTGTCATATCCTAATTTTGTGCTGTCATAGTTCACTTCCAGTGCTAGTTATGGTGTAACCCTATACTTGTACCTCAATGAAATGCTTGTCATTACCTTGTCATGGTTATAATTTCTGAAATGATTTGGTGTTTTGTTTTGTTTTTTGTTTTGTTTTGTTTTGTTTTTAAATGTCTTAGTTGCAAAGTCTGTGAAAAGCAGGTTCTGATTGGAATTTTTGTTTCCTTTCTTTTCGTCCCCTGCGGTAGTACAGTTTCTTACAATGAGACAATTATTTTCAGGTCAGAAACTCTTGCCTCCTTCACATTCTATTTAACTTGAAAACCAGCTGGGACTTCAGACTTGTTCTTAAGTTCAGCATCTTGTCATATACTTGAGTACACTTTGATTGATACAGATACAAGGTTCATGTAACCATACAAGAAAAACATTATAGACTCATGGAGAGGCAATTGTCATCAGCAAGCCCATGTACCTGGTCTGAGATGAATTTCCAGATCAAAATGTGTATTTCCTTTTTGCTTTTTGACAGAGAGTAGTACTTGACAGGTTTCTGGTTCTTCAGAAGTCTCTTGATGCCTGGAAGAAGTGACAGCCCTCAGATCGGAATGGCGTGCAACAGGCTACTGTGTTCTTGTACAAATCAAAGCGCTCTTTCAAACTTGAACCCTCTTTTCTGAGTTAGAAAAAGTATAGAGGGAAAAATGATCGTTAAACTTTAAGTATCACGGATGAATGTTAAATATTCAGGTTTGGATGCACAGTGCAAGAGTCTTAGGCTGCCAAAGTTGGTCTGAATGTCTTTCAGGAGGCAGCAAGAAGGAAAACATTTTTTTTTTTTTATTTGATAATATACTGTTAGCAGCATATGCAGTTTCTCAAATATATCTTTGACAATTTTGATAGAATTAAAAATTGAGAAGACTTTATCTTTCTTGCAATATCCCATTTATTCAAAAGGCAGAGAAAATTTTAAAAATCATGAATAATTTTAAGATGAAAATGGTTACCTCTTCCCAGGGTGCAGAATGGACTCTTTTTTTTTTTCTATTTTTTGAAAAAAAAAAAATCTGTAGACTTTTTAAAAAATGTTTGTAAAAATAACCTTGCATTTCCTGTTAATTTTTAAAGAATGCTGAATTATGTTTAACTAACGTTTTGCACCAAAGTTACAAACACTGATAAAGGTACTATGTAGAATTAAGTTCTTTATTCTCATACAGTTATTATCTAAATAATAAGAGGCTTTGCATTTAGCGCTTTGGAATTGTGTTATTTGGATCAAGAGTGCATCTGCATGTCAAAGCGTACAGACATATACGGTGGTTTGTGAAAGAGATGTCACACAATACACAAATCACACTTGACTTCAGCTGCTGATACTTCTCGTTGTTGATGGCTCCCGAAAGGAGCCACATAACCTGCAGGCCAGGGATTACCAAGGATCTAACCCAGGGTCGAGCCTTATGAAGCATCACCGTAGGAGCTTAGCCCCGCTTTATGGCATATTGTTGTTGGGCTGTGAGAGAGTACATTAACTAACTCTATGCAGGACAAGACAAATAAAACCAGAGAGAAGTAACGTTGTTGACAGAGAAAAAAGGAGGAGTGCTGGAAGCTGATCACTCATTAAGACTAAGGATTGATTTGTTTCAAGGCTGATACTTCCCCACTTGACTAACAACTCCCATACTCTCAGGGGTGGTGAGCATACTGATGCTTTGTGTGGTAGTTCATTAGTCCATGAACATGCCAACTATGCTGGGTATTAGGCAATATATGTTTAAAATGTGTTTAAAATGAAAATGGAACTGTCGTGTACTCAAAAAATACATGTAATCCTGCTTGCAGAGACACTGTCCATGGTAAAAGATACTCAAGTAAAAGCAATTCAATGGAGACATGAACTTTTTAATCGTCCTGGCATGAATCTGGGATGATAGATGACTTAATACCTAAACATTTTTCCTTAGTGTTTTCGCAGTCCTTTTTTTTAAATGCAGGGCTCCCTTTCTATTTATTCGGACTCCGGTTATGCCACTCCGGATTGGGTGTTGATGGGTAAGAAATGGGAACAAATTGGAGTGTATCGCTGGTGGTTTGGATTGAGCCATCACAATATTTGAATGAAGCTTTGGGATCAGCTCAGAAATAATCTTGCTGTCAGAGATGAAATATTCACTTAGCTATTGCCTGCTATTTATTTATCTACAAAAGGAAGCAATTTAGTGGGATATGGGGATAAGTTTACCCATCTGAATTAAGTAAGCACTTACCTGTACCTGGGTACAGGTGCAACGTGTTAGCTCTTTCTGCTTTATTCTGGCAATGAGCGTGGCATAAGGGGGGCAAAACAGTTGAAGGAAGGAATCTATCAGATGAGATAACCAGATTATATCAGAGGTTGGTTTTTGCAGTTGGTTAAAGGGTTGACTGACCAAATCTTGTGTGATAACTTAAGCTTGTGTGGCAGTGTGCAGTATCTTTTTGAACAGGCCTGGTATTTTCTTTATTGCCACTTAAACAAGGTTTCATTAACCCAAGAAAACTGGCAGGAAATGATCATTTGGATTATTTGTATTCTTTAGAAGGAAGCTTGCAATGCAAGTCTTTTTTTCCAGTTGGTACCAATTTGGTCTGAAGCATGCAGAGAAACTGGAAGACATTCATTGACATGTGCAGACATGAGAGCACAATGCTCAAAATGGTTTTACCAAGATTATAGTTAGGGAATTGCCACCTCCACTTTGAGGAGCCCAAGTGAAATGCTTTGAGGTTTTCTGAACTTTGTTTTTGGAACTCTGAAGATAATTAGCAACTAAGCGTCCTGGTAGTTTGTAATATATCGGTAAGAACTGTGGTTTATGACTTCTGTGTTATTTTTTTCTCAGGGATACCTCAACTCTTTAGGATATATTGTTGGGGACCAAGACTGGCCCACAAGAATGCCTGGACTTTGTTTTTCAGTGATGGCTTGTACTTGTTGCATTACTTGTACCGCAGTCTCCCTATGACTCAGTTTCTCACCTTTAGTAATGACATTTGACCAACTTCATGGAGATCTCTTGAAATCTAGGGTTGAAATGCCAAATACTGTCATTACTGCAGAGCAGAAGCTAACCATAATTTCTCTAATTGAAATTATAAAGATAATTTAGTATGGAAATATTGATTTTTCACGTAAGACAAAAGAGGGTGGAACGTCACAATTTTTTTTCTCACTAGCATTTAACAGGTTTTTCTAGGGACCTGGGGCACTGGGTGGGAAACCGAAAAAAGAAAATGTCAGTTTTTACATACAGAATTCCCCAAGTCAAAACTGATTCAGATGTCTTAGACTCATCTCCCCAGGTGAGAGGAGATTTTCTCCACCAAAGTGTCAAAAGCACTGAAAAGAGCTAATTTTACTAGGTTTGCTTTATGTGTGAAATAAAATGTTCCACATTGCCCTGCTTAACAGTACTGAGACAATGCCCATCTGTTCTAGCAATGGGGATCTCTCTGATGGAATGTCTCCCCTCTATTCAACATACATAAACATCATATGGAAATTGAATTCTTATTGTAACCGGTAAACAATAGGAGTTTTAAAGGTATGAGGATAACATTAACATATTGTTACAATAGTAAAGTTTGATTTAAACAATTCTGATTTCTTGAGAGGGTTCTTCATATAATATCTATTTTACATGTGATACAAACCCCGACTGAGCCCGTAAAAAAAGTTGTTATCGCTCAAACATTACTTTCTAATTAGCCAACAAGGACAATTAGGAAATGTTTCAGGTAACTTTAATCTCTGTGCCTGGCTACACATTGTTCCTTTTTTATGTCAACAAGTACATGCTGATATTTTAAAACAGATTTCTCTATGCTAATTTTCCTATTTCCCCATCTAAAAGACTGTAGCTTCCTGACTGTTAATTCCAGGTGACAGTGAATGGTTTTGTTTCTTATTCACCTCAAAATAATGTATTGTTGTGAAGTGATTTATAATAAACAGTATCTAGGAAAAAACTATGATGCTGATCAGTTTTGACAACTAAAAATGCATTATTAATGGAATAATAACATTGGAAGCATCTTGAAAACAAGCTGATTGTGAGGAGTTTATTTTTCTGCTCAGACCGAGATTCATTCTTCTAGTTTAGAGATACTTCTGGGTGGACAGGTCATTACAGAGAAGAATGCCAAAATTATTGCATGTTAGAAAGTCTTGTGATGCTGCCTGTCAAATATAGAATGATAGGTACACTTAAAATAAAGTCAGATACATTATTCCCATTAAAATCCACTTCTACAATATCTGGTTTGACATATAGAATAGATATTTTAAGTGGGTATATATGTCAGAAAGTGAAATTGCCTTAACTGCTTGATTTTACTTAATGGCTGTTGATGAAAGATACCATTTCTTTTTCCTCTATGCACAGTCATATATGAATATAAATACTGGAACAAATATTTGAATAACAATGCAGCTCAGTGCATCTCTCTGGCATTTTTGCTATTGAAGTAAATGTAAAGCTAAACCTTGAAGTGAAATTACGTATGAATTCATCCTCCGCAGTTGTAACAGAGAACAAGTAGTAATATAAATTTGCAATATGCTTACTCATACATTTAAAGTATAGTATCCTTGATATGATTTGCATACACAGCACAGCATTTAGAGCTCATATTCTAAGTCAGGGTGAATTCTAAGCTACTATTGTTATGTAATTCACTAAAAATATTCACGCCAATAGCCAAATTATGATGTCTTAACAGCCATTCTCTAGGAAGACCAGTTTACCACTGTTATTGAATTTTATATTAATTATAGTATGTACTTTATTGAATTTGCTGAAGTGCTTTGCTGGATATTCTCCAAACACTAACAGCCAAATGAAATTATATAAAAAGGGTCAGCGATATTTAAATGTACGTGAATGTGCTTTAGAGACTGGTTATAATTAAAGAGGTTGTAAACCAACACACAGAATGCAAATGTCACTGCACACCTATGCTTTCCTTAACTTACATAATTGGAAGGAATTTATTAAGAATGACTCAGTGAAATTTGAGACCTTGATAAAGGGTACGCTTAAAATCTTTAATAAACAGTTTTGAAATTTTAAGTAATAGAAAAATAATCACGTCTACCATATTCATCAAAAACCACTGTGCATAAAATGCTTCTCTAAATGCACTTAACATTGCTTGCATGAGAACAAACAGCATTAATAGCTTAAAAGTGATGTAGTTGAGAAAGATGAGCAAGCATACTTTACCCTTTTTTCCTAGGGCTCAGGCCTAACTTCTTTATATACTCTTATGGGTAAGTGTGTGTTCATAAAGAGGAGGATTGGTAGTCTATGTGCTAGCACCATTACTGTTTTATCCAGCATCTTGAACTGCTGAGGTACGAATCTGCTCCTAACCAGTGGAGAAGGCAGATTGCCAGGAGGGACAGATTTAAGGATGGGGAATCCTAGCAGAAAAATAATGTGTAAATTTCAGTTTTAGGAGCTAATTTGCACAAATTTTCAGGGAAAGACCACTTGAACTAAACCTACCACGATCTTTACCACTGGGTTATTCCAAAGGCATATTGTTGTTTTTCCCATTTGATATGTATGTAAGTTAGAAAGGGAGTGTTTAACCCTTTACTGCTGCAGTCTTATAGTATCGTTAAAACTGCATGGTCTACTTGAAAGCAGTTATTGTTTTACCAATTTCATTTAAAACTAACAAAGCACATAAAACTCTAAAGTAGTTTGTAGTAAAAAAAAAAAAAAGTATTACTGTGAGAAGAAAGTCAGTTCTAGGTATATTCCAGTTTATTTTTATTTTTCATGAAGTCTTTGGATTTATTTTCCCCAAAAAGAGTTCATTCATAATCTGTTTTAAATAATGGATTTCATCATAAAATATCATAAACTGATTTTTACTGAACCAAAATAAAATTGCAGTCCTTTGTGTTTCTGTGTTATGGCAAGGAAAGGAAATCACATTTAGCTTGGTGTGCTCTCACACTATACCAGCAAAGCCTGGAGAAAGAATATTCTGCATACTGGTAGATATGTTCAGAAAATTAACTTCCACAGTTGTGACTATCAATATCTGAAGATAGCTTACAGTTTTAGCCAGTTGAGGAATAAAAAAAATAAATCAGTGACTTCTGTCTACAGTAGAAACTAAAGGTTTAGGTCCTTACATGAAATAAAATATGCTCACTTAGGTGGTGACAAATAATTAAAAATGCAGATACAGTGATTTGTTAGAGGAAGAGTTCTGACAACTGTTGCAATTAAAAAAATGTGGATTATTTAATATTTTGAAAGGTGCAATTGTTGAAATTCTGCTCACAGAATAGATAAATGGTATCATTTCTTAGGCAACACTTAATATTTATAGAATGCACTTACAGATGAGATGGCAAGAAGATCACTCAGCATCTACACTTATCCTTCTGTACTTAAAGGAGATTTCAATAAATATTTAACTTATATTCTTTTTTAAAGGTTAATATCCATTCTATCACCAAGATGAACCAGGGCAAAATTTCAGGAACTTTCATGAGTATACACCTGTAGAAAATGCAAAACCAGGCCTGAATGTGTGCAGGTCAGATTATTGTATGTCCAACTACCAATTTCCATGCACAATTACCCAATTTCTGTGTGCCAATCCTGGTCTGCAGACAAACCAGCAAATCTGTGTGAGTGATCCCTTGGGCTGAAAATTTGGCCCTAAACGAATACATGGTGAATAATAAGCTCTACAAAGAATTTATATTTCTTGAACCAATAATGAACAATAAATAATGACAAATTTCATTTTATGTTCCTTTTATTTAAAAAAGACTAACAATCCAGTTCATTTTTATAATTTGAATAATGTTAAATAGTCAATGAATTTGATCACTTTATGGCCATACCTAATGCCAAACAGGCGTAAGCATCATTAAGGAGCAAAGGTACAAGTCTAGAGATGTGAATTCTATTTTTGGCTCTACACAGGCTTCGTGTGTGACCTGGGGTGAATTCAGCTAGGACCAGATTTGTAAGGAGTGAGTATAAATATCTCTGTTATGCTATTTCTTAACATAATTAGTGGTACTACTGTTCTGTAATTTCACAGGGTTACTGTTTAGTTTCATTAGGGAGTGTTTGAAAGTATTTTGACTTTTGAAGTTGAATTTCTTTGAAAACCTGAATTTGAAAATGAAAAACAGACAGCAGAAAAACAAACTGTGGGACACTAAAATATTACAGCAAATCTAAAATATTCATGAAACAGGCTTCTGTAACTTATGCCAAAAGTAATACACAAACTTGTTTCTCATAAGGTCCTTAAAGGTTTTCTTGTTACATTAGTGGGGTATGTTGCTTAATTCACTTGCCAGCTCATCACTTCTTGCTTAGGAAGACATCATAAACAATGCGCTCTCTGCAAGTTATATACCTCCTTATCCTCTCTGTCACCATGTTGTCTTTTGCTGTATGCAATGCATATGCATATCCATACTAAAATATGTTAATATATATTGAGATTTCATTAAGAAAAATATGTTGAGAAAACATAAATATTTAACTGATACTGGGAAAAGAAAAAGTTGCATATGCGGCCTTAATTCTGCCCCATTTTTTCAGTGAATTATGAGAGACTTTTTAATTTCAAGGTCATCTTGTATTTCTCAAGTATGAAATATAAAACCATATGCTTTTTTTCTGCTGAGGCAAATATAGAGTATCATGCAGTACTTAATACAGGCAAGCAACCATTTAAATTGTAGTTTTCAAAATATGCGACATTTTAAATACAAAGATGCAGAAATAGGGTATTTGCTGGCCTAATTTATTGATTTCTGAAGTTAGGTAGAAGTCTTCTCCCCAACTTGGTCTAAGGGCCTCAACGTTAGTTGTTGTAAAAAATTATGTGGCAGTAGCCTGAATTATTAGAAGACATGTTTGGGAAAAAGCATCTTGATAAACATCGGCTGCTTTGATTCTACCCTAGGTGTTTCATACCCCCCCAGACAGTGTAAAATAATTAAAAATCTGCTCTGTGTCACTCATGAGCAAGTAGAGTCAATATAACCAGTTGTCTGTTGAACTAACTTACTCTTCTAACACAGCTGGGGGGGGGGGGAACAAGGTTGAGCATCTTTAAATTACGATGGGGGCTCAACCAACTAGCCATATTCAGCTAGTCACACAGGTGCCGTCCAGCTCTCCCTTCTTAGAATACACTGAGATTGAATATGTATGAACCACCACGAAAAGAAAAAGCAGTTGAGAATGAAAAAGACAAAAAAGAAATAAAGAGGATACATTTCAGTCGCATCAGAAAACATCGCATACAGTACAAGAAGTTATATGCAGCATTCATGCATCTAAACCTCAGCCGCACATGTGAAAATGATCGCTCTGTGATGAATTTAATGTACTTTCCATATCTGAGTGCTTCTTTTGTCCTCTTCCACTAATCCATGTCTCCAAGGATTTACTCTTACATTTCGAGCCTACATGGAGCCTCTAACAGCTACCATCTTTTCCTTTCAACCTGTTACACAGATGGTCCCTCCATGCCTTTAAATCTGACACTTCCTTCCAGTACCATACTGGTCTGAAGTCCATCCTGGGCAAGGTTTAAACCACGACCCAGTAAAAGTTTTCCTGTGCATGGACACAGCACAGTTTTAAAATCTGATGTCAACAGCTCTTCCAGGGTTACAAACAAGAGCTTTTTACAAGTGTGGAGTGAACATTTCTACCTTCCTACAGGCAACTGGCACCCACTTCTTCCTCTGAAAGGATCCAGCAAAAGAGACAGTGTGGCAATGCTGCGTTTAGGTGGAGAAAGCTGTTTGGGGAGGTGAACCACTGTGAGAGAAAGAGAAAGAAAGAAAGAAAGAAAGAAAGAGAAAGAAAGAGAGGGAGGAATGCCAGCAAGCGTAATGTATAAGTACGTAAGAAAGGTAAAGGTAATGCTGAAGTTAATGTTTTCTAAACTTGTCTATGTAAGGCATGCAGTATTTCAGAGATAAGACCAGTTCAGTGCTGTTGATCAGATAAATGTTGCAATTGACCTAGTTTGAGGAAAGATGAATTGTCGGGCAATTCCTAACTCCATTAATGGGTTAATAATTTTAGTATGCTATTCTTTTTTGAAAAGGCTTATTTAAATGTTTATCAGTTGTGCAAAGTGGAGCAGCACTGGAGATTCGCAAGGGAGAACTGATCATTGCCTATGCATGGAAGCGTTGTAGGAAGATTAAAATAACATTGAGTATATTCTGTAAATGAAGGAGAGAACTAAAAGAAGCCTCCAGAGTCCATTATAAATTTTAATAATACATCAAGGTAATGTAACTGAATAACCGATCTCTGAGGGAAGAAACACAACATTTGGCTAATATTACAATTTAAATTATGAAAACAAAAAGAGCTTTTAGTTAATCTTGTCTTTCTGCTTTTATTCTTGAGGCTCTTTTTTATTTTCCCTGAATCCAAAACACCATGTAAACAAATAAAAGTACGGGAGAAAATAAACAGTTTGGCATCTCAGTAGATTAATTAATGCGCTTCAGCCTTGGCACCAGTAGGCGAAAATTATGTGCATAAATAATATCACTAATTAAAAAGATGCAGATTAACATGCAAATAATGTTAATGAGGATCTGCAATTCCAGAGTGGATTCGCATAACATCAACAATTTAATGGGTTGGAAGGCTTGTGTTTGCATTACATTAATAAATTTCAAAGACCTTGCATAAAAAAGTTCTGTTGGAGCCTCTGTTTCCCACTTGTGAGTTGTAAATTCTGTGGGCAGTAGCAAACGCTCATCGGCAGATGCCAAAGTCATTATCTCAAAGACTGTTGAGATGGTGCCATGTGCCAGTGTGACCAGCTGTTGGGAACTGGGCAGTAGGCACTGCACTGTGCCAATTATTCATATTATTTGGGTAGTCTTGATATTTATTTAAACTGATTAATATTTTGTGCTCTGCATCTTGATCTGGAGGGAAATCATTTTAAGCAAGCAAAGTTTTAAAAAAAATCTTATTAGCCTTTGATGTGTCATGGATGGTTGAATGCATAATGGAATTGATTAAGCAGACATAATTTCTAACCATAGGCAAAAACAATATAAGATATCTTTAATGATGTCATATAATGTTGAGATAAAATATCACAGGATCAAAATCTAAATGAATCGTAATAATCCAGATTTTACTGAAAAATGAGAACTGTTACACTGCAGTATCCTTTTTCGCTCTTGAATTGGGGAATGCTCCTCTGAGGACACTTCTTAAAGAGCAAAGGTTAAGAAAGATTAGAGCAAACTAATTTCTAAGTGCCATGTAACTCTTCGTTAATTTTCTTTCCTATTCTATGATAATCATTATCCATTCCACGCCCAGCCATTCTGCTGTGGCTTTGAGACACCACGACACGCTGGATAAAGCAATTTCCTGAAGATGGACCCTTATAACATGCTAGAATTGTCCATCTGTGTAAGATCTGTCTGAATGATTTAGGAATCAGAGTTCCCTCCCATGTATGTGGAATAAGGCTATTAGCTGCACAAAATGGTAGAAACAAGGAGCAAAACTTCCACCAACTCAGAATGTTTCCTCACACACCTAAGACTTAAAAAATAAAGACAAAAAGTATCATTTTGTATTTATACCTCTTCTGCCTCTCCAAGTCCCATCTAGACCTTAAAATTATTGTCAGTTATGAAAACTTTGCAAAGTGATTTAAAGGTGAAGAAAGTCTGAATAAGCACTTTGCAAGAGAAAAAAAGTTGTAAAGCAAGTAATGAAGTGTATCATCTCCACTGCAGTCAGACAACTTAATGTCTAAGTAAATTAAAAAAAAAAACAAAAATTTGCATTGCCTTGCCTGAACTTGTTATGTATCAAGTCTTTGTTCTATGAACATCTCTTCCCTTGCAGTCCTCACTCTTGCAATAGTCTCAGCTCCTGCCTTCCCAATGTTTAATGACACCATCAATGGATAAGAACTTCATGCTTACTGAGTGGCAGGTGGCCAGGCTGGAGAGTACATAATGACTGAAGTTTTCCCCTACCAACACCCTGTTCAGAGCTCTTTTCTATGTGAACACCAATTTTCGTGAAGCATATGGACATACCCAAAATAATATTTGGAATTCTTTTTTTGGCATGGCTGAGATGATTGGCAAACATGTTCCAGAGTTATTGGAGACAGAGGTGGATTCACAGCTGACAAAGCAAAAGTGCGACTGAGTAATCATTATTTCTTTAGGAAAACAGGCTGGAAGTGTGATCATATTTTATAGTGCGAGTATCGTAATGAAGGTATGATTAGTTTGGGTTACTTTGTATTTATACTGTAGTGTTCTTCTTGATACCTGTAGTTACTACTAATTTCAATATATAATAAAAAATAGTAACATAAATGTAATGTAGTAAATATAGCAGTATTCTAACTGCATATCTATTGAAGAGAAAAAAGGTAATAGGCATATGAATTAATGTTAATTATATGTTGATAAGAACTATTACAACAGAACTACATTACAATTTATAGTTAATTACATAAATTACAGTATTGTAAGACTGCACCAATATTTCTAACCCTCAAGCACAAATTTTAACATCTAACACTTCAGCATGCACTATAAAAATAGTGGACCCAAATACATTTTATGTACTTGACTATGTTTTTTGGGTACTATGTAAATACAAGCTATTTAGCTTTCAGAATAATCTTGGAACACGAGAGTATTTTTCAAAGCCAAGTTAGTGTATGGAAAACTTAGTCATGTGTATTCACACACAGACAGAAGAATCTGTCTTTATTGAAGGTTTAAATCTTTATTGTAAAATTATAAAGTAACACTATTTGGCCTGTAGATATTGTGTGGGTGAACATTAGTTTTAGGAAGATCTGCTCTATATAGTCAGTTAAGAAATAACTCAACCAATCAACCAATATTTCTCCAAACTGATATACACATTTCAAACAAAATATTGTCAGAAAGACTGTCAAACTGCCACATACTATGTTTAGAGACTAATAAAATATGACCAAAACTAAAGCTCTTACAAAGCCTGAGCAGAATCTCGAGCCTGCTCTCACAACACACGCATACTTGAGTATGAAAGCAAGCAATTCAACACGATCATTTCACAGAAGATGTTTGAAGATTTTCATTTGCTTTCCAGGGAAAAGGGAAAAAACACACCTTTCAAAGCTTGAAAAGTTGCGAAATGGAGCAGTTTGTACTTTGGCTTTGTTTGATAATAGCATAAGAAAATAAAAAGAATAAAAAATAATTATCGGTGTGTTCCTTGTCTTCCAAGTTCATCTGGTATAACAGCAACGCGTTGGGTACTAAGGTGTATTGCCACTTCCCAAACAACCTCTACCACCTAACCCCCTTAGAAATTAGGAGCTAACATACTGACTTCTGCAACTTCGATGCAAACAAGCAAAACAGAGCAAGTCCCAGTAATGTTTCTTTAATTTGAGGTGCTGTCTTTCTTTCCTCTTTACTACTGTTATATCAGTGGAGCAAGTACAGCTTTGTTAATAGCTCGATTGCTTAGGAAATATGCCTCAACCCTTCCTTAGACTAAGCATAAAAGTGTGAATAAGGCTTCGTCTTCATGAAGTGTTTGTCCATTGGCCTTCCTGTTGAGACTCCCTCAGGGTGCTACTGTGAGCCAGTTAGAGAGGCAGCTGCTCTAAAGTCCTTTCATATTATATGATGTGTATGCTCTGCCCTAATGTGGCACACAGACCTGGTCTTTGGCTGCTGGAAATTTTGTAACCTCTGATGGAAGAACTTTTTTTCTTCCCTTTGGAATTGCAATCCCAACTGTAGTCATCATAACAGGTGTATCACACTCCAGTTTTTACCAGTTCACTTTGTCCCCAGCCTATTTAAAAAAATCCTGTTAACTGTGATGTAAATTCCTCTGTATTACCCAGGAATAAGTACTTTCTCATCAACATACAAGGATCTTTTCCGTTTTCCACTTTACCGATATCCACTGTGCTAATGTATATTTCCACTTGGACTCTAAGAAGAGATCCAAAGAGACCTAATGGTGATGTTTGTGTCTGCTCAGCTGTACAAATATCACTTTAAATATCCTGCATGTATTCATAAATCTATAGTCAAGGAACTAAACACCATTACTTTTATTGAGAGAATATCAGAGCTGCAAAGACAAGGTCAGATGTCAGCAAATAGTAAAATACAAATTAAGTGAAACCTTATCTCTGTCTTGCCTACTATGATCTTTTCATTATTTCTGTTCTGTAATTAGAAAACTTACATATCAGTACAGTATTGGTACAAATAGAGTATTAGTAGTCTGCAATGCAAGTGTAGCTTTAATTGGGCATATTTCTGAGAATAACAGTCTTTACTATAAGCAAAGTAATTGCAAAGACATATGGAATGAATATTCCATCCAGTCTTCCATTTTTTTAATGTGTAGAATACAGTTAATTAAGAGTTAATAGTTTCATGGTAGGTGATCATCTTAGTCCTCCGTTGCAAGGGTAATACATAAGCAACAGGAATAAATCCATAAAACATTAAATATTTATCCCCCCAAAATGAACCCTCCTTATGTATATAGAGTCCCTGTTCAAGCCGTGCCTGGCATAGAACAAAGGAATGGATAAAGAGGTAGGTCTAAACAATTTTTCTCTTGACCTGTGGCAGAGTTGGTTCAAATATGACTGAAATATGAATCAAATCTCCCAAATAGCTGCTTGAATTTTTCTAGGTAGGACTGACTTCCTAGTGTCCACTCCATTACCCAAGGACAGTAACATTTTGGATTTCTGTACTCGTTCTTCTTCCCGCACTACATAATTACTCAGAACAGTGGTTGAAGAAATACAGAAGGTTCTTACAATACTGAGTAAAACTCAGTGTCAATAAATGTAAAGTAATGTAGATGGATGAAAATGTTATTTTATTTATACCTGCATTCTGCCAGGCTCTAAATCAGCTATTGCCACTCTGGAAAGAAGCATACAGATCAGTCTCTTAAACTACACTCTGAACATTCATCAGCAGCTAAAAAGGTAATGTAAGTATTAGGAAAGAAAGTGAAAACAAAGAGATCATGATCATAACACCAAACAAATGCATTCTGCAGCCATGTCTTGAATACTTCACACAGCTCCAGTCATCCAGTTTCAAGGTAACCATATAAGAACAAGAAAAGCTACAGAGGAGGCAGAAGTCCCATAATTCCTATAAGATAAGAAACAAAATAGAATAGAGTAGGGAAAAGATGGATAAACTGAGATGTGAGATTTTTATAATCCTGGAAGCCATAAGGTGATGAATAAGTTATTCCCTACTTCTGATAAGCATGAGACGTAGGCATCGTAGAGTTGCCAGTGAAATTAGCAGACAACAAAGTGAAGAAAGGTTTTTTACAGCACACGTAATGGAACAGGGGAATTGCTCATCACAGGAGGCCAAAAATATAAATGGCTTCTGAAAGGCTAGGCACACTGCTAAAGGACAGGTCCACCTCAACTGCAAAGCCTGAGATAAATAATAATCAGCACTTAAGCAATTTTTCTAAGCTGGAAGGTATGCCAGGGGAATTGGATAAATTTGCCTGGTATCTTATGATCTTTAAGTATGTGCTGCTGACCACTCTTCAAGGAAAACATGGGACAAAAAATGTCTTTGGTCTAGGCAATTTGGCTGCTTTTGATTCCCAATGTTAGCCCCAAGTGCGTATGCTTTGGTACATGAGTAATCTACCCCTGAAGCCTTTCAAACAGTTGCCCACTGTTTCTTAAACAATATGGGAATCCAATTTCTGTCATATCTATAAGTAAGAATTCTAGCCTTGCCATGCAAAAATGCTGGCTTCTTTAAGACACATTCTACTTAAATCCCATGGTTTTCCTATTAATGAAGACTAAACCATGGCTCTGACTCACTACTATGACTTCTGTAATTCCTTTATATGTTCACTTGTGTAAAAATTGGAATAGTACAAGAGCAAGTCAGTCCCAGATTTTCATAAACTCTGAAAGAAGCTAGTAGTGGCATGCATATTCTTCATAGACTAATACATATCACAAATTAATGCAAGATCTGTGACTTAATTAGAGCAGCAATGACCACTGCATCAAACCTCTGAACTTCAATTTGCTTGCCAGGTTTGGAGAAGTATTCCTATTTATATAAGCCTAATAGTTTAGAATTTAAATTTCTGTTCTGTGTAAGCAGGGACATAAATATAAGGCTATTATGCTGAGGTATAACCGGCCAAGTATCACATTTTAAGTTTGATGGTATAGACAATAGATCCTTTTATTAACAATAAAATATAAAATATAGAATATAGAACATAAACCACAGCCTATAGAATGTAATAGGCACTGTATGAATTTGAGGGTAGTTTTCTACGACTACATAGTACTCATAGGCATATGAAAAGAGCACTGGGGAGGCCCTGAGAGTTCACACCTTTATATGAAAGCAGAGGAAATTGTATCATCTGTGTTATTCATCACGGGTGTTTGCTTACCAATAGTAAGAAATCTCCAGAGATCTATTTCAGTGCCTTATTAGTACTAAGTGCTTTCCTGGTGTCTAACCTAAATCTACCTTGCCATAATTTATTTCCATTGCTGCGTGTCTTATCTATGAGGCACAAGGAGTACAGTTTATTCTTTTCATCCCTATACTTCAACACAGTTGAACACCTATCATATCTCCCCTTCGTTTCCTTTTTCTAGACTGAACAGTCCTGACACTTTCGACATGCTTGCTGTCCACTGCCTCAACAGAAAACAAATATGAAGGGTTTAGGAGGGCACAAAAAGTCTCTTCGCTTTGCCCAGTGAGAGCAATGATCAGATGCAACTTTACATCTCTAAATCACAGGGCCTGCCATGCTTGAGCACTTGCTCCATGACAGGCAGTTCTGGGAGGCAACAGAGCAGCTCTTTCCCCCAGGAGAAACTCAGTAGTTAGAGTAGAAAATGTAGCTAAATGGGACTCATTGCTAAGGGTCCCTACTGTTTTGATTAAAACACTGGGGGCTGACAGGCTTTTGTCTGTTGTAAAGATCATACAGCCACTCTCATCTATGAGACTTCAGCCATCAGAAAGAGAAAAAAAAAAAAAAACCACCCAACACTCATTCCTGGGTGCTGGTTGGTCATGACTAATGAGAGACTAATAGAGACTTGCTGTGCCCTGGTACGTAGGCAAACGCAAATTACCTCCTTTACTTCTCTCCACCCTACCCAAACCACCCAGCTTACACTTGTCACTTAATACCCTTCCTCTGCACACTCACTTGTAATGAACATAAACAAAAAAAAGATCCCTATAAATCTCATATTATTTTATACAGTAGCCTGGTTCCCACAAGAGAGGCAGAGCATTTCTACTCTAGGTGATCAAGAATATTTGGGGTTTACCTTCCCCAGCCAGTACAAATGTCAGACTCAGACCACCTGCATTATGAGTGAGATTTCTAACCTGCTCCGTGTCCCTGAGAGGTGGCTATATAAGAGACAGCCATGAGTTTTTGGATTGGAAGTATATATATATATATCTATATGTGGTTATACACATATGGGTATACACATATGGGTAGATATAAATCCATATGACATACACTATATGTATGTATGTATAACATAGACAAGGAACAGAAGTTGGGCTCTGTTGGATGTTCTTTAGTTTCAGCTCCTTCTTGGGGTCCCAGGAAGGTAGACATTATTTTTCCTTGGGTTTGGATCTCAGATGGGACTAGAGGAGACTTGTTTGCCAAACTGCTTACGCTGGGGCGGTTGTGGCGCATGAGGCAGGATTACAGGTGCTGATAGGTGAGACATGGAGGTGTCTGGTGAGTGCAGGCACACCAAGCGTGCAGTACAGTCTTCCCAAGTCACTGCTACGCGTGATGGAGCCCTGCTGTCCTGGGGATGGCTAAACCCCTGCCTGCCCATGGGAAGCAGGGAATGAACTCCTTATTTTGTTTTGCTTGTGTTTGCAGCTTTTGCTTTGCTTATTAAACTGCCTATACCTCATCCCACAAGTTTTCATGCTTTTGCCCTTCCGACTGTCTCCTCCATCCCACTGGGGAGGAGTGAGCAAGAGGCTGTGTGGGTCTCAGCTGCCTACCAGGGTTAAATCATGACACAGAGAAATGTCAGTGTTGTTACTACAGAGAGGGTTAACAGAATATTCCATTTGTCTTTTGATGTCTCGACTGTCCAAAAGAAAATGGAATAGAGGCAAACAAAGGAATACAAAAATAGGGAAAACTGAAAGAGCATAATATATGCCCCATTTTATTTTAAAATATACACACATGCAAAGCTTATTAAGCCTGAATCTTTTGCATATAATTATGTATTACATTATAAAAAATATATAGATAGAAGTAGTGTTACTAGCTGCAAGCTCCCTTTCCTCCTCCCTGGGAAACTTAACGTTCTAATTGTTGTCAATTTATTAACATAAAGCCCAAAATAGCCCTTTAGATCAGTTTAGGCCGTTTGGAAGCAAGCTGAACATGGTGCTTCATAGGAAAAACTACTGCTGAACAAACCTAGTTCAAACTAGAAGTTGCTCATGTTACTTACTTTTGTCTTCAGAAAACAATATCTTAGATGTTCCTAGTAGATTTTAGTAGCTTCTCGGGAACAAAGTTGAATAAGTCAATAAGGAACTCTGAGACTGATGAAGGAAAATGTTGGAGAAGCCAAGAGGGAATAGCACCTTTAATAAATCTTTGATCCTTTTCACATTTTCTGTCTTTTGGGTATATTTTTCCCAGATTCTTTTACCAAAAATCTAAATTACATGTATTTCAGTATTTATTTTTTTTTTATTTGTGGGCCTGTACAGAATGACACGTTAAAGTGAAGAGGACATTTCCTAACTGACAATTCATTCTGAGTACAAACCAGCTGCAAATGAGTGGTGAGCAGAGACACTCATGGGCTTTTTAAATCAGAAATCAGAGCAAACAGATCAGGAGAGTTTTGTTTGTTGTTTGTATTTTAGGAAAGCACTGAATTTGATTTAGGAGGCTTTGATCTAGGCCCATTATCTGAGCTGTAATTCTGGCAAGAATAAAAATTCCAAGGCACACCTCCTAGAACAGATTTTGAAGTAGAAATACTGTGAGAACATTTCTGGAGTTTGTGTGCCTATGCCTACCCTACTGGAGAGCTGGAAAATCGTAGTCTAGATAGTTTAGATAATGGTTGAATATATGGGAGATAATTTTGAAATTTCCTGTTTAAAGGAAAAAAAAAAACCCCGACAACCTTTTCTCCTTGGTCTGATTGTTTCTCTTTGTTTTCTCACCTTTGTACATGAAGAACATACATTTTAGCACCAGTTTTTGTAGATTTTTATCAGAAAATTCACCTTAAAGTATGTCCTCAGTAGCACCCAATAGTAAAAAAGGTCCTAATAACAAGGTCTAAATCCTACACAGGTATGTTGATAACTGATTAACCATATTTTCTTGCAAAGCCAAGGCTGGGTTTCTGCTTGTTGTTTGCCTCTCAGTTCTGCTGTGAGAAAGCTAAATGGTGCTAAGGGCAGCACACTCACCTTCTTAAGCAGGAGGGACAAACCCTGTGTGTCCCAAGCTCACAGCACCCATGTAAGCACCGTCCTGTCTCTGGAGTTCAAGGCACCAAGACTTGGTGAGATCCTTACCGCATTCACAGATGGCTAGGCATCTTGCGGGAAGATAAGGGAAGATGGAAAATACAGGGCAAATTTATGGAGTGGTGAGCAACCTCAGGAATAACGGAGCAGGCTCCCTCTTTCCTTCTCTCTTCGTCTTTCCAATGTGCATTTTTTGTGTGTGTGTGTGCAGAGTGCAGGCACTCATACTGGGAAGAAGCCAGGCCACAGAGAGATCTAGAATAATTTTGCTGAAGTCTCTTTCGCTTGTTCCTGAAGTTCAGAAACCCCTTGGCATGTCTCATGTCTGGGGGAGTCATGCTGCTACCTCTGTAAAACTACATGACTACAACATCGGGAAATCATCAGTGCTCCATGCTGTACTACGTGAGGCTGGCTCAGGCTCCATGAGGGCATGGGCTTTTCTGAGGACTAGCATTTGATGTTCACCAATATTGCATCTTCTAAGAGCTAGAATCAGGCTATGTGCAATTTAAGAGAGTTCATCTTTGTTCTCATTTAAGTAGAAAATAAGTGGAATGCCTAAAATACTACATAGTCTCATGTACAATTTCACAAATACCATCATAAGTCACATCACAGACAGTACGGATTGATACCACTATTTTCAATAGAATGGAGATTTCTTTGCTTCCACAGCCCCATACACTGTAGCAATAAGAAACTTGGCTGATTTTTTTTCCTTTCCAACTATTTCCAATTATATCTGTATCACACTAAATGCTGCTGCTTATATCTCTACACAGAAACGCGTCATGACCAAATATTTCTTACGGTTACTGCTAAACATTAAAAAGAAGACAAAATTCAGACAAAGATGATGTGAAAATAAAACAATGTTAATGTTACCAAAGCAAATAATCAGAATGAGGAAATGCTGTAATTGAGGCTTCTAAATAGTGGAGTGATGAAATAAGCTCCAGAGAGAAAGCACGAGAAGTTTAATTTTATGATAGTGACATATCATCGCTAGTTGGCATGTGGGAGAAAACTGTTTTAGTTGAATAAAACATAATTTATGCTTGTTGCTTATTATGGAAAAGCAATAGAGGCACTGTGTTAATATCATCTTACCAAGTTCATATTAACATGAGGTTTAAATACTTATTTCTTTTAGATACCCTTGAAAAGGCAATAAACGAAATGCAGAATGTTAAATGCTATTTGAATGTGTTTATGGGAGCTCTTTGAAAAATAAATTAATACAGAAAGAATAACAGATTGCTTAAAAATTTCCTGGTTGTTAAGTGCCAGCTGCTTTTTGTGTACTGATTTCTAGAGTTTAGTTATACATCCATGGCGTGAGATCATTGGAAAGTGTTTTAGCCATGGTAGAAACTATGCATTTAGAGATGAACCCATTAAATTTGATGACACATTTGCTGCAGAATGAATACTGTCATTCATTTTGTGGTCAAAAAGAAAGGAAGCATCCAGACACTCTCACCAAATACCTGTGTAGACTTGGGAAATGTAGAACTCGCAAGTTCAAATGTCACTTCTTCCAGCTGCAATTCCCATGCAATTCATTGCCCTTCTTATTGACTTAGGCCTTGTGCCCTAAAGTAGATGACATTTAGGAAAAAGCTTTCTTCTTCCCTCCATTTAAAAACAACAACAAACAAAATCATATTAGCCGACATTTCATGGAGGTCCAGTGTAAAACCCAACTTTCTAACATGGTATCGTTCCCAGTCTTAGCCACTGTGGGAGACTGACTTACAGAGCTAGCAAACCAGGTTTTGGTGTTCTCTCTCTAACAAGATCAAGAGCTAAAATCCAAGATTTCTCTTTAAACACTCTCTACAGTGTGATTTGGTTCTCCAAAAGTCATTTTCCTTTTCCATTTCCCAATGGATAACAGAAGGCAATATGTATCTCAGCCACATCACATATGCATCCTAATGCAGATTTCTTTGTACTAATCTTAACACACCAAACCCAGGAACTTTCCAAAGACCTGAAGTGTTTGTCAGTCATGTGCATTGATCTGCAGATAAAATAAGTAAGATCACTCTCAACGAAATGATGACTTTAGCTGTGTGTGCACTTAGGATTTTGGCACATAAGCTTTCCACCTGTGAAAAGTTTATATTGATTTTGCATGTGCACATATATTGCTATGTTTATGTATATCTTATACAAAGATATACATATAGTAGTCCAGCTAGTAGCAAGAGCTGACCAGAAGAATGAAAGAAAACCATTTTAAGATTTTGGGATATATTTTTGCTCCATACTGGGTTTTTAATATTTAAAAAAAAATATTATTAATTTACAGATAATAGCCCAAGATCTTGAATTTAGGAGCGATACAGGAGCAGCATGAAATGTGGACAATTTCTGGAGTTAAGTTTAATTTAGGGACTAGAACCTTTTTCTTTTTCTTTTACCTTCTAGCTCAGTGCCTGTATCACTAATTTCTCTCACTCCCTTTTGCTTAATAAGATACTTCAGAAAAATATGCTGATGAACTACTCTGTTACTAAAATATAGTTTTAGAAAGAAAGAATTAAATCCCTCTTTCTCTTTTTTCTTACATGATGGAGTTTTCTTCCATTTATATGACAACTTCTTTGGTTTGGTTTCCGTGCAGATTGGTGGGGTTTCATGCAGACTGGCATGATTTATTGACAGCTGTTGGTACCTCCTGTACAAAGTGGGCAGTGCCAGGATACACTGCAACTTCTGATCTGGAATCTGCAGGTACATATCCTGATCATTCCTGCTTATGACTATTTATACATTCATGCTATAAATATATATTACCTCAGTGATGACGTTCTTAAATATTACAACCCAAGCAACCACTCTGAACTATTCTTTATAAATTCTTAACATGAGAAATCAGCCATATATGAACAAAATACAAAAGTACGAATACTTTGAGCTCAAAAAAATCTTTGTAGGATAGATAGGACTGTGCCATTCATTTAATTTTTAATTCTGAAAAAATAACCCTTGACTGCTGTCAAATGGCAATATTATTGACATATTCAGCCTGTTCAGATGACCTCTTAATAGGATGGCATGATTACTTTTTGTTAATATTATCTAAGTCTATTGGATATCTCATAGGATACAAAAAATGTAGAACTTAGCAAGAAAGTCATATTTTATCATTTGTTTTTGTAAGTAATAGAGTTTAACCTCTCACCATCTTAAAATTTCTGTATCTGTTTTTCTTTATCCTTCCTTGTAACCACAATCGTTATCTTCTCATCCGAGCCAGCCAAAAGTTGTAGAAGGTTGAGTTTCAGTCCTCAGTTTTACTATGATAGCAAACTCTGCACATGCTGTGTTTTCGTATTCTTCCAAAACAGACTATAGAAAAGTTTATAAGTAAGTAAATAAATAAATAAGGATAGCAAAATTCCTTTAAAAACAGGTATCTTAGGATAAACAACACTTTTATTCAATATTACACTCATTTGAATTCATAATGAAAGTAAGCAATTCTTGCTATTGCCTATAATTAGCACGATCTACCTTGTAGATAAATACCTATTATGTAAGATTTTGTATAAAGTATAGCCAGTATGCCCTATTATATGAAATTAAAGAATGTTGTAAATACATTAAAAATCTCACAATGTCAATGTCAACTACTGAAAAAACTTGAAAAATAATGCAAGATCTTGTCACCTTACTTTTGTCACAAGTTCACGAGTCTTTATAGTTTCTTCAATATGTTTAATATAATGTAGTAATGTAAAACTGAAAGCGCTCAAAAATGCTCTCTTGGGACTCTTTCCAAGCCCTTTTTCTTTTTCCTTTTTCATCATTCAGTCTTTCTGAACCCCTGGGACAACCACTTTAAAACAGTCTGTGGTGGTGTGATTTATATTTATATATCTAATGAAGCCTATTTTATAATAATTATTCTGATTTAATTTAAATAACTCCCTATCTGTTATCCTGCTAGGGATGGTCAAGGGAAATTGCTGTATACTTTACTATTAATTGTAAATCTGTGGTCAGTTAAAACACACAATAACATGTCTTGGCAACAGCAGGTTTTTCTCTTTTGCATCTATATTCTTCTCTCCGTATATTTTATCACTTCTTCCACACAGTGATAAATAAATAAATTCTGTTTAAGTACAGTTCAAAACCAAAAGGATTACATTTGCAAGTGATGGAAGCAAGAAACATTTGCAATCATCAAAACTGTATGCAAAAGGATTACAACAGGAAGTCAGGCTAGGAAAAATATAACACTAGCAAGGTTTAGTTAGGCAACAGAATGCAGAAAAGTTTTTTTTAATAATTATTCACAGAGAGAAGAAAATAGAAAAATTTTGGTTAGAGCCAACTGCAAAAATGGGAAAGAATGAGATTTAAAAATATCCTTAACCAATTTTCTTGGCTTATGCTAACTTACCTGGCACGGTATCATGAGGTGATTTTGGTTACCCAGATATAGCTGGGGATTAGTACATCCACAGATACATACATCGAGTAAGACCACTCCGTGTTCCACAAATTAGTCACTGCTAGGAGGATAAAACATGTGTTCTATTAGGCATTGTAAATGCTAGAAAAGACAATCAAAGAACCCAGAAGAAGAAATTATTTTGACTGTGTGAAGGAAAGGTGTCACAGGATGCATCATGAATCAAGCAGCGCTCCTTAGTCCGTGCCAATGGATTTGCAGTTCTTTCATTAAACATCAGCTGTTGTTTTGCTACTGCTTCGTGATACTTACCACAAGTTTGGCATTAAGAAATCTAATAAATAAAGCAAAAAGATATGTTAGAAATTACAAACACCTAATAATAGAAATGGAAGTCCTGAAAACACTTGAATAACAGTATCTTCAGACATAATTTGTTCTTTAAAATTAGCTGCTATTATTATTCAGTGAATGCCAGTACCACACCATCAAAGGAATTACCACATTTAAATGTCTTTACTACAATAACTACAATACTACAAGAGAAATAGGAAAAAAAAAAAATCAGGAAGGTTCTGCTCTACAAATAAACCCTAATTAAGGCTTGTTAAAAATTTAGTCTCAGAATGGCTCTTTTCTGAAACACAGGGTTCTGTGGGTCAATTTTTCAACAGAGGAGAAATTAAAGACATGAAGCCTGGCTATTTTCTTAGTGTAATTTGTTTCGTATACACTAATAAATAAACACACACCAGTTTGTGTTCTCCATTAGCTATCCTTACCGTCCAGTCAAAAGAAAAAGAAAAAACCCTTCCAGTGGTTCAAAGACTTGTTCGCTGTGGAACTGTTTTGACTGATCAAATTTAGCACTGATGAGAAAGCAGGAGGCTGGCATGGCTTTTATGAACTTAATGAGCAAGTCTGAAGTCATCATGGAATTAAATTATTTGCAAAATGAAAGCCATGCAAAGATTTTATGTGCATGATGGGGGAGATGACAACAGTGTGCATATGCATGACCAGTGGAAGAGTAAATTCCACCAGAAACCTCTTCACATATAATTCCATGTGAAGTGATATCACAGTCTGAAAAAATGTAAAAATTTTGCAGAATGTGGAGTAATGATAACATAGAGTGATCCTCATAATAAAAACCATCTCTGATGGGCCAGACCCATAGCTCAGAAAAGGATGTATAAAAGCCCCCATAGCTCTAGGATAAATTGGATTGTGAGCAGAGGAACATTTTTTCAGTGTTTTTACACTTGCTCAGATAAACATGTTATAGTCACCCAAAAGAAAATTCCTGACTGAGTACAACCCATTGGCTATCTCCTTAGATCTTTCTGCATCAAATAGGCAGCAGTGTCAAAGAGGGGATAGACACAGATCTCTGTGAATAAAAACTGTGTTAACTTTGTTAGGAATGGCAAACAAAGCAAGACATGTTGGCAGCAGCAACAAATGTGTACAAAGGTATTACAAATTTTGAAATGGAAGGCAGATGGGCCAGTCAAGTCATTTACACAGACATATCACCTTGGTTTAATCTTTTCCCCACACACCTTTGCAACCTTCATCCTAAAAACAGAGGTCTTTTTAACATGCTAACACACCGGTCTTCAGAGAAAGTTGGTCACACAACCACTCGCTTCTGCTCAAGTCCTGTGAAATTGCTCCCAGCTGAAGTTTACTGGGAGAGGTTATATAAAAGTTGCTTTTGCCAAAACTCCTCTCCCAAGAAAGGATATCAGCACTAATCCAGCAATGGACAGTGCAGCATTTCTTCTAAGACTGAGCATTTGCTGACCAAAACCCATGTACATACCTGTTCAGTCTAGTGACAGTTTTTTTGATAGAGATAATATTGAAGAAAGGGGATAAGAGTAATACCTCAGGTCATTAATTTCTCTAACTACTTCTTCTTGAAATCTATTTTAAAGAAAAAAACAGAGTTGTTAGATTTAGAAAATCAGAATTCACAAATTTACTTGTCGTAGGTCAACAGTTAGAGTGATTTCAGTGCAAGGTCTTTTAAGATATAATAACAGTAGTAAATGTAAGGTCCTAGCAATTATTATTTTTTAAAGCAAGCAGAGCTCGGCAGAACTAGAAATCAAAGACAAATATACAGCAATGATTTGAAACACTAGGAAACAACCTAGAAAGAGACAGGAGAGAAACTTAAAGCACGGATGGTAGTGCATAATTATATAAATGAATTTGCAGAGTAAGTTACATGCAAAACTAACAGTATAAGAAACATCCTATTAAAAGTCAACATTTGCTCTGTGCTGTTTGGAATACTGTATAGAGGTCTGGGCATCTCCATACTATGAAGATACTGACAAATTAGAGGGAGTGCAGAAAACTGCAGCAAAAAAAGTCAGGAAAGAAGAACTGACTTGTGAGAAAAGATTGACTCATTAGGGAGCAGGTATTTGGAGTGCATAATTAAGTGTTCAGCCAGTTCCTGCGGTGAAATCTATTTTTTAACCTCTTAGACATTTAGATAGAAAAACTAGCCTTGTATGAAAATAAACACAGTTTCTCTGAAGATCACTGAGAATTTTCTTTTTTTTTGCAACTTAGGGAAAAATTTTTTTGCACTACTGGTCAATCGTTTACATGAACATGATATTACAGTCTTCAGCTGCCATCCTATGTGATCTTTTGAGTTGTCCCCTTGTTTTTAACAGTCACAGTCAAGCAAAGTTATTAAAGGCTTGCTAGGACTGCTGGCAGCAACTTCTCTATTTGCTTTGCTAATGCTTCCTATTTTGAAGATTCTCTGGGACTTCTTTTAGTAGCTTGAGCACCTTCATTTTTTATTGTCAGACTTTGGTAAGAGAAAGGTACGACTTGGGGAAATGCCTTTTCCTTGTTTCAGGAAATTAGTTATCACTGACAAAGTCATAAAACGTATTAAAAACACCACTTCCCCTCAAGTTCTTCAGTACGATGATGACAGCGTATCATAGTGGTAAATGGATAATCAACAGAGTTTCTCCCACGCTGGTGCTTGTACTTGCCTGGAAAAGGAATCTCTCCAAGTTGTCCTAGCTATATGAATGAGAGAGATGCAGGGAAGAGAGGCACAGAAACAGAGATTTGAAGCTGATATTTGAAAAATCTGTGATGGGTCATGTCCTCCTAAGGTTGGATGGGGAACTTGCTACAGGAACACATAAGAGAGTTGGTGTTCACCTGGCTCTTTAATTCTCACTGAAACAGAAGCCACAACAAACCACCTAGAAAATTACAAATTTTGACTGGTGGTAGTGGGTTTCTAGTTTAAAAGGACTAGGTTTCAAAACGCCTGGTTCCAAAAGGATTTCTTTATTGACTTTGCATAATCATGGGTATTTATATTCCTCCTAGACGCATCTATATATTCCTTCTGAAACACCTACCCTATTTTCGGTAAATCAGAATGAAGAACAAAACCTCCTACTTACCGGCCTGTTGTGTTCTGTAGGTGCTGAGCAAGAGACTGTTACCATCAACGCATGGGGTACAGACAGGGCATGACAGAGGACTTAACAGGTGGCCTAAAGTAAGATGGGATAAAGCACGAGGGTGAGAAAACAGAAGGTCCTCACTAATTTTCTGGGGTATATACCTTCCTGATTTCAAATCTAGTGATAATGCTATGAAGTTAGCAAAAAAGAGGTTTTTGCCAGGCTTCTACAAGAATTTGATGAGTTATAACTACCCTTGACTCAGGCTTTTGCTCTGCTGTTCCACTTGCCAGAAGGCTCTGGCAAACACTCTTGAGGAAGAACGCTCACCAGAGAACTGGCCCCCAGTATTACCAGTATGAAAAGAGATTCACCCAGTCCACTCCAGGAGTACCTTGAAGATTCTTGTAACTTCTTGATCTTTGTAAAGAATATATTAGTCTGACCAGTCTAGAGCACCTTATTGATCATTACTCCTTTGGGCATGAAACACCGTGCTTATCAGGTCACTCTATGCTGGCTTAGTTAATAGGCAAAAATAAGGAATAACAATAATTTTCCCTCCTAAAAAAAAAAAACCCTGACTAAATCAATCAATCAATCAATCAATCAATCAATAAATCCTAGATTATTCTAAGCAGTCAAGGTTCTCTTTGGTCGCTACTAGCACAGTTTGTGCTTCTATCACTTCACAAAGTTTGTGACTTAGTCTTACCCCTTTTCCAAGGCATACCCTTCATGCCCGCAAGATTTCTTACAATTATTTCTTTCGTATTGCATGTGTTTCTAAAGATGGATGTTCTTTCCCTCTCTCTCTTGAGTAGGAAATGTAGGATGGATGGACATGACTGAGTAACCGTGTACATGTCTCCATCTCCAAGCTATGGTCTCCATATTTATTTATATCTTTATAAGTGTTTGTTTACAGTTCATGCTGACCGGGTACTTGGGTGTCACGTGGAGTAAGATAAAACTAAATTATTTTCTTCTCACTCTTCTTCATTTTCTACTAGATTGCTTAATTCCCACATCATATTAACAAGGCGAGATCTATTCTACATATGAGTATCTACCATGATTATATATTAATAATATTGAAAATAGAGATACAAGGTTGTATTACAAGGATTATTGTGGTTTTTTTTTTTAAAGTAAGGAAAACTCAAAATCAGCTCTGAAACTCCACCTTCAATTCACCAAATGTGTATAGGTATTGCTGCATGTATCATACATTAGACTACCCATGGGTGTGGAATCCTGTACAACTGGAAGGTTAAATGGTGGCAGCCAAGTTTTGATTGCAAAAGACCTTGGTCTGTATGGCAGATCAAATTCTTCAACTTTATTTATTCATGATGGTAGACTTAAAATGGCCAGTCAGACTTTTATGAAAATACAGTAAAATATAGCCAATTCCTTAGCATTCATACATTATGCCAAAGCTTTAAAAATAATTTTAAGGTTCAGATAACTGCATTTTAAAATGAAAAGAATAATAGACTCTCAAACAAGCCAGTGATTTAAACTTAAATGATATAATCCCTTGTTAAAAAAACACAACTCCCCAAAATATTTTTTTCCTATTTTTGCCCATGCAATATTAGTGAGGATTTCTTTTTAATCAAACACAAAACAAGTTCCAATATTTATTGATGTTTTACTTTTTTTTTTTTAAACTAAAGCCATGTTTTCTAATCATTGTCTGTTGCAACACGATATTTTCAGAAAAATGCCTGCTAGAAAGTTTAGACATGGTAGTTCAACTGTAAGCTTCTGGGGACATCCACGTTGTATTATGCTTGGCTTAGAATGAGCAACTCCTGCTAGATTCAGCAAAAATAAAGCACAATGACCTCTTCAGCTGGACACTTCAGCAGCTGGTCTATAACTTAAGCAGAGTTTTGCTTTACGCTTTCTAAACTGTCCTGGGGATTGAATAGACAACATATAAAAATATGACAGGAAGATGATGGATTGTGGGTCATAAGTCTCATTTCAGCCATACAAATAAAACATCATGCTTGTGTGTTATGATAATACATTTAATGGACAGAAATTAGCAGATGTTGATTGCATTCTAGTGCGCACAGCATACCAAAAATCACAGAGGAATGTTTAAAAGATTGTAAAGAGACCGTACCATTGGATGCCTGTAAAGCAGAGTTAAAGTAGCAAAACCACAGGAAAGACAGTTTGGTAGTTGTCTGGCTTTGGTTTAATCGTTCCTCTCTGCCAAATGCAGTCATTAAAGTATAACAACAATTGTATGCATTTTAGTTTAAAGTGAATGGTAATGCTTTTTCTGCCCCTTCCTAAGTAATACTTTATAGCTGTCAAAACATGAGGTTGTGGCAGCCTCTTCTTAAAATAAAACTACAAGACAAATTTTGGAAAAAAGGTATGAATGAAACTTTGTAGTTCAGTGCCATTCAGAATTCTATAAATTATCCAATATAACATATACAAGCACCAAGATTTGGCCCTGCTCAGTTACAACTTGGAACAAGCTTTTATACATAATACATATATGCGCACAAAGAGAAATGCAGTTTCATACAAGAACGACCTCTTTAAAGATTCAGATGTGAAAGCTAGATTTACTTCTTTAAAAGAAAGACTTATGCATACAGTATGTGTTGAAATCCACCATAGCCCTTTTTCCAGTCAGGTAACATTTCTTTTCAGGAGCCTATGAATCTTGTCAATTTTAGAATTCTATCACCATTCACTGAATTTTAAAATTTCCTGTTTTCATATGGGGCCACGTGCAGTAACTTTTGTCCTTGGCCAAAAACCAGATTTAGTGACAAAACTAATGGGTGTGCTCCCTGTTTTCATTAACAAATTGATGAGATCTGGATATAAGCTTTTTCTTTACTGTTTGGCCTCTTCCCAATCATATAACTAGACCATCTGTATAAGCATTATCTGCCATAGATTCATTTAAAAGTGGATTTAGAAATGTAGTCCAATTCAATCAGCTAATCATAAGCTAATATATGAAGCAAAGATTGCTTTGTAGATGTACATATTACATTGAATTTGCATGTACTTTACTGGAAATATAGGAATTCTAAGAAAAAATGTACAAATTACTGTAATGTAGAATAAAGATCCCACATGTCTGTGCTGTTGATTTTATCACATTGCATGCCAGTTAACAGCACAGTTTAGAGTTGCACTTGTTCTAATTTGTTTTTCATGGCCATGGCTATTGTAGTCTTGACTTATGGTGGAAGAAAGGCACTTGATGAATCAGGAGTCCATGAGCGGTCATTGCATGTAACACATTGTAATGTGAAGGCATATTCTACCAGTTTTGCAACGCAATTTAAAACAAAAACAGGGAAACCAGATGGTGACTCTCCATCTCCATTAATTTTTATACCTCCTTTCTCCATGGCAGATCAGCATGAAGGGAGTTCCTCAAAGGGTTAACTATAAGAAGGACACTAGGTGGTTATTAACAGTGGAGACTTACTTTAATTACCATTTTCACATTTTTTATTTAGGCTTTTTGCATGAAATTCGCAAATCACAGAAAAACTCAAATAATCACTTTTGATCTATAACTTTTGTTTTCAAATATCAGTTAGAATCTTCACCCAATGTCCCCAATGAAACAATTTGGTGGAAAGTATCAGGACATGTTATTGTGGTACCCTCACTTTTTTGAGATAGCAGTCAAAGGCTATAGGAATAGGTGAGTGTTTCAGGTCTCACGATATTTCCATCTTTCAGTACTTTGGGAATAACACAGTATTTAGTGATGCATTTTAGTTATTTCAAGTATCTACAAATTGTACCCATCCATTATAAAAAGACCTTGTATAAAACTGGAAAGATTGCAGTAATTTGTCTTAAAATCTGAACAGTGATTCTGGGACTTTGTACATTGTTTTTCCATTTGCAGTCTTAGCTTGTATTAGGATCACCATATTTTTCTATTATCTGCAAAATCATTGGGAGCATGAAGGGTCTGGATAGGAATTTGTTGTTCATTTACTTTTTCAATACAAGTGCAAGATTCTATCCAATGGAATCTAGAGAAACCATGTTTAAAACACACAAAGGGATGTGCAATAACTGGTAGATCTGTGGAACTCCTTGCTGTTGGAAACTGTGGATACCAAAAGTTTACAAGATTCCAAGGACGGTAGATGAATTTCATAGAAGTGTGTTGAGGATTGCCAATACAGAGAAGCCATATTCGTCTCAGGATGATTCCTGAGCTGCAAGTAGTCAGGGACTTGAAGTCTACTCAAGAGAAATAGCATACCTTTTTTTTTTTTTTCTCTGTTCTTACTCTTGTGAAGGCACACATTTTTGCTTATTGCTGGAGAAAGAATTCTCTTTCAGATGGGCATCTATTCTGATTTGGTACACCCATTCTTTAAACAATTTTCTTCTTTTCATTTGACCTAGACTATTTCTACTTCCTCAATGCCATACTCATTTCTGTATTGGAATGATCGATTCATAGGAGAAAACTTTTTCAGTTCCCAGAATTTTCTGTTCATTGTGCTAACAAGTTAATGTGTATGGCTTGCTGTTCTTTGGAGAATTTTTGAGCACTGCAAGATCTTATGGTAGGCACTGAGATGAGGTATATTCAGACTGATGTTTTGTGCCTCTACCCAGAATACCTTTTTCCAGATTTGTTGCTGATGCATCGACTTCAAAGTAGTTATTTCCATGGAAGAAAAATGTTGTAAACTAAGCAAACATTGTAATATGTAAATAAAATCTGACTGCATATACAATCGTGAAATTTTAATGATCTATCAGTTTTAGGTATTTTGTACTATGCTATAAATGGTAATTTGAAATTTGTTAGCTTTGCATGCATTTCTAAGACTAAAACTATTAGAGCTCTGTTTAAACCCTTCGGAATTACAAATAAAGAAGGAAAAATCTATTAAATGTCATAAGCATTCAAAATCTCCCCTAGATTTTAATTCCTTATTTTGAGCCATTTTTATTATGGAAGTCAGACCCAATGACACGCACTATGCTCTGTCTCACAGTTGACAATACAGTGCCATCAAAATCATAATTGTTAAAAAAAAGAAAGATTAAACATCTTACTCTACAAGTAATACATAATGTCATATACCTATTACTAAGAAGGCCCATCTTCTATGACCAAAGAGAATAACCTGATTTGAACTAGAAGAACTGAACAGAATTGTTAAACAATCCTTTGCATTTTAAGCAACATTTAATTAGAAACACACTTTAACCACCAAAATGATAAAAATCCAAGAGATTAAAATTTGAGTGTCAATTATCATAAAATTCATCATTGTAATTCTTATTAAAACTCAGTGTTTAGATAGGTAATGATTTTATAATATGGCAATTTGCATAAGGAGCCCTGAGATGGCTTATTATTTCGATCCTACACAATTACAATTCTAGCTCCATACATCAGAGCTCTTAGCAATGTAAAATCACTGTGCTAATTAATAAGCCATTTACTGACTGCAGCTAGTTATGGTGGTCCTGCAGCTGACCTTACGGAAGATGAGCCATCTCTGAAGTGCCTGTGTGTAACTACAAACATAATGATGTGCCAGGAGGGAATCATTAAAAATAATTTACACAAGCCTTCATTTACAAGATCTTTTGATAGCATGCTTCCCCGGTGTTTAGATCCACAGTGCAACCCCTACCATTTGGAAAGTGCCAAGCAGGAGAGTGAACGAGGATACCTAAGTGGTTAATTAAGAGCCATTCGGACGCCACAAGAGCCTCCTGAAAAATCCCTCTGATGTCTGCTGTGTCAAATGTCTCTCACAGGCAAAACCACAAGAGGTAGCTGCCATAGCAGGCTAATTATTGGGGACCAGGAGCAGCTGAGAATGGCCTGTCACCGAGTGCTTGCTGTGAGCACCCAAGCCCAGGACTGAGCAGAGCACGCTTTTGTGTCATTGGGCTTGAGAGAAAGAGTGGAAACGAGACGCTAATAATCAGGAGTGATTGAATAAGCCATAACAGTGTGCGGTTGTAGATGAAATTATGCGCTCGTGCTGTTTGATGTAGTTTGTAACTTTTTACACTTTACTGTTATTCCACTTCCAACATGTGGTTTTTTAAGACTTTCATTTTGAATGCTTTTAGGAAAACAATAGCTTACAAAGGCCGTATAGGGATGAACAAAGATTTCAAAACATCAAAGATAAGTTTTATGACATAAAAATAATTTCCAACTACATAAAAAGGACCAAAAAGAATTATATTTTTTTTTAAGGAAAATACATTTAATCACACTACATCATGAGACTACAGGAGAACAGATGAACATTCACACAAAACAGTCTTCTCATTTCAGTACAGTCAGAACAACTAACCAGACTAAACGAATATGTCGCTGCCTTCCTCACAGGAGCTAGAAATGAACATCATGAAAACACACAACACATGATTTATGTCTCCTTCAGCCGAGCCCCTGCAAGGTGGAGGAACAGAGCTATTTCCTTGTGTGGCATTTTATTAGTTTAGTGGCATTCAATTGGTTTACTGACCTATGAGGGATTTTCCAAATCTGCATGGGGGATATGTGTTCTTTTTGCCAGCTTGCTTGTTCATTATGCAGCTATGAGCAAGTGGTCCATATTCTTAGTGTGCGGACACTTTCCAAGCCTGTCTGATACCTTAGAAGTTTATTTTCTGAGGTGCCTTGCGCAAGTGTTGTGCGAGAAAGCAGCATGAGCACGTTTCTTGTGTGATCCTTGCTAGTGCTTTGTGGCCGAGTGCCAAGACTGGGACTGGGAAGAATTAGTTTACTAAAGGCGGAGGCATCAACGTAGTTGCTCTGTGCCTGTGTTTTTGTGGCTGCAGGTATTTGGGAGAGAGAAAGAGGAACCCACTGTGTGCTTGGCATCTTATTGATGATACTGACAGGGTTTATAAGTTTGCGTGTGTGATTTTTTTTTTGAAATATAGACCATTTTGGCAACTTTATTGTAGGAAGAGGAGAATTACTTTTTTCTAGATGGAAACCACCCCCTTCAGGATCTCTGTGGTGTTTTCATTTGAAACATATTAGACTTACTTTGTCTCATTTTTAAAAGAGCTATATAAATAAATTCTCAAGAATTAGAAAATACCTACCCATTTCTTCTACAACCACATCCCTTTGCAGAAGGAAAAAACTATTTTTCTAATAACACTACATGTTTCTCAAAGGTATAAAAGAGATAGATTTCTTTCTAAAACTCTGAGATCATTTTGCATAAATGAATTGAGTAGAATTCACCTCTCCTTGCTACAAGTAAGATGCATTGTTCAAGGCAATAATTTGGCCTCCTTCTGTAATCAGTGGAGACAGACAGCTTCAAAAGGTGGGTGGGTTCAAGCTGGCCACATTATACCTCTCTCATTATACAAGACAAATCACTCTTTTACCACAGAGTAGGAATCAGCAGCCAGATTGGTCCCTTTATTTTTTTAAGTGACTAAAAATTCTACTTTTCTATAGTTGTCTATAGTCTGTAGAAGTGGTGAGAATTGCAGCCATACTTCACAGAGCAGAAGACCAAGGCACAAATTAAAAGTTGGGAAAAGCAGTGCCATGATCCTGATGACTTCTAGGCTTGACTGACTCTGTACTGCTCATAAGTATAGAGAGGCAGTGGGGCAAAACCTCAGCCTGTGGTTCCACCCCGTGGTCTTGAAGGCAGACAGAAACGCCTGGGGTGATGGGAGCTTTCATGGCTATTGTCCTCTACTGGAAACATGATGGTCATCATTCCTTTGGGCCATCATCACCAGCAACAACTTCATACAGTTTTGGTTTGGGTTTGCGTGGCGGGGTTTTGGTAGCCGGGGAGGGGCTGCAGAGCCGGCTCCTGTGAGAAGCTGCTAGAAGCTTCCCCGGCTCCAAGTCAGACCTGCCTCTGGCCCAGGCCGAGCCCATCAGTGATGGCAGTAACAGCTGTGGGAGAACAGATTTAAGAAGGGGAACCTGCAGTGAGTAGGGGGATTGGAATGTGAGAGAAACCCCTCTGTGGATACCGAGGTCAGTGAGGAAGGAGGGGAGGAGGAGGAGGGGATGCCCCTGCAGCCTGTGGTGAGATGGCAGGCTGTCCCCCCCAGCCCATGGAGGGGAGAGTGGGAGCAGATGCCCCCCAAGATGGCCAGGCCTCTGTGGGGAAAACCTGTGCTGGAGCAGTCTGTGCCTGAAGGACTGCAGCCCATGGGAAGGATCCATGCTGGAAAAGTTTGTGAAGGTCTGTCTCCCGTGGGAGGGACCCCACGCTGGAGCAGCTCATGAAGGACTGCAGCCCATGGGAAGGACTCACATTGGAGAAGTTCATGGAAGACTGTCTCCCGTGGGAGGCACCCCACGCTGGAGCAGGGGAAGAGTGAGGAGTCCTCCCCCTGAGGAGGAAGGAGCGGCAGAGACAACGTGTGAGGAACTGACCCCAACCCCCATTCCCCGTCCCCCTGCGCTGCTGGGGGGGAGGAGGGAGAGAATTCGGGAGTGAAGCTGTGCCCGGGAAGAAGGGAAGGGTGGGGGGAAGGTGTTCTAAGATTTGGTTTTACTTCTCATTATCCTTGTTTTGATTTGATTGGTAGTAAATTAAATTGTTTTTCCCTCAAACAGTTCCCCCCGCCCATGACCATAAGTGGTGAGTGATCCCTCCCTGTCCTTGTCCTGACCCACGAGCGTTTCATTATATTTTCTCCTCCCCATCCCACTGTGACTGGGGAGGGAGGAGCGAGTGAGCAGCCTTGTGGTGCTTTGTTACCAGCTGGGCTTAAACCACGACAAGTTTAAACCAGCATTTCTTGTCAAACACCAACTTATGATGAAACAACTAACCATCTGTTTAACTAACCCAGTCACATGCAGTTCTCTTGCAGAACTTTTTTTGTATTATTATTTTTCAGTCTACTCCATTTATTGTGGCTGGTGATGTTGCTGTTTTTTTCTGGCAAGCAAAATGAGACATTATAGTATGCCAATGACCTCACAAAATAATACCAGCAACCAAAATTCGACCAAATTAGTGACTGGTTTATCACCAAGTCCGTACTATATTTGAATAATTCTGTACCACTGAAAAGTTACGATGTCTGATCAGCATGCCCTATTCTTTGATCTAAGAGGCACAAATAATAGCCAATCTTGTCACGTGAATTAAATAACCTGTAGATACCACTGAATAGTACAAAAATCAGTAAAACAAATTATTTTGAATGCAGACTTCCAGTCTTGCAGTCATAAGGGAGAAGAAGAGATAATAGTGTATCAACTATGATTCAGTGATTTTTTTCTGTATGTGCATTAAGAGATGCATGTTTGCCCACAATTGTATGAAAAGGATCTTACAGAGCTAGAAGTTTAAAGATAATTTGATGAATAGCTGTGCTTGTTGAGTTATTTGTCTGAGAGACAGACCTTTTTGGAGACACCAGTATGGTTAAAAGCTAAATGTCCTGCTTTTCAAGTGACAACAATCAGCATGTCACACAAATTACATCGTTCATCTAGGGGAGCTAAGTAATGCCCATCTACTAATAAGAAAAGAGAGATGAAAAATACAGCACATGGCACCGTCATAACACATATAATAAACAGAAGTTTTCATCCTTACACACCTTTGTTACTAACTTTGTTTTTAATATTTTGAGTCTTTATTCTTAATACACTTATGAGTATATTGACAATGAAAAGAGGTGCAGTGCAAAGAGAAAAACAATTGTTTTATGGTGCAGCAAAGGACATTTTCTTGAGCTCATAATTGTAGTGGCATTAGAAAAAGGAGGTAAAAAAGGATCAGCCATTTCTGCTGACACGGTATTAATCTCCCAAAATGGAGATTATTTCCATATTTGAATTCACAGCCAGGTGAGCTTTTGAAAGGAAAAGGGGAAATTCATGCTTCCAATTTAACAATATTGATTTTAAGGTTTAAAAATTTGTCTTCTAAAGGCCAGCTCTGCTTGTCTTTATCACATACATAATCCCACTGAAGCCAGGAGAGGTGCTTTTGCGAGTGAGGGAAATTCCATAAGGGTTTAACTTTGTGCCTAATGCCAGCCCAGATGTTACTCTGATTAAAGTCAGCAATAAAAACTCCTGTTACTCTGAGTGATGCAAGATGAGACCAGTTGTGAAGTGTTGGTGAACCTTTCTCAGTTCTGCTGGATTTCCACACATTGTAGATCAGGCCCTAAATTATCTAACTTCATCCTGGCCCCAAGTGTGAAGGCATTCCCTGGGGAAAATCTCCACTGAAATCGCTAATATCTCTGCTTGGGAAAGATTGCAAGAGCAGATGTTAGTGTTTGCCTTGAGGAATATCCAACATATTTGAGCAATCGCAACTTATAGTGAGATGGAAAGATAACACCAGAATAAAACAAATGCCTTTCTTAGTGCCCACTCTTCACTACGTTTGGGTTATCTTATTTAGGAGGAAGTGGTGTATTTCCTGAAAATCATCACCTGTCATTAAAAGGGAATCTGTGACTGCACGCCAACATGACTTTAGGGTGAGGAGAACACCTTTGTGCATTCCTTTTTTTTTAATACGTGTACAATGAAGGAAAACTTCATTTTCTCTTCTTTCATCCCTGCCTTTCTTTTTTTTTCTTTTTTTTTAAAGAAACTCAATTCCCTAAAGCCAATAGCTAATAAATGTTTAATATTTATATGTTAAACTAACAGGTTCTATTTTTATAAATATAGCATAATCTTGCTAGGTTATCATGACTGTGACAAACAACCTTTATTTTATTTATTTTAGAATTAGTATTCAATTCAGGGTTTTTAAATGAGATGAAAATTAAAGTTTCTACATTTAATACCATGTTTGCATGCTTGCCAAGCTCCAGGAATTTTAGCAAATAAATACTCCCAATGGACTGACAGAAAATGCTTCCTTGAAGAGGACCATGAAGTGTATTTTTAAAGCATCCCTGTAACCACTACCTGAAATTTGAAAAGACAGCCAGTCAAAGGTCCCAGGCTAACTCCTTCTGTAGTCAACAAGAATCTTTTCTGGACTTGATAGAGCTTTATCCAGCCTACGGTTATTAGAGAGACAAATTGTGCAATTGTTCAGTCTCAGTTGACGTATAGGGATTTAACAGAGATCCTAAAGGTAAAGTACATGTTTTTAACTTCTCTGGTGCTAGTTCAGCTGAAGAGACAAACCCAGCAGTGTTTTATTTTAAATATATAGAGTTAAACAAATAAGTCCTAATATGTGTTGTATGTATCTGAAACTTACATATGAAATTTATCTGATACAATAGAAAAGATTTTTCTCCTGTTTATCCCCTCATAAATACTTAAGAAGTGAATGAACAAAAAAGGGGTGATCTTAATCACTTGAAAAGGTTAAACATGTTCTTGTCTCCAGATAAATGTAAACAAGACTTCATTTTCTTGTTCACTGTATTCTATAACAGTTATTTTATCTTCATTGGCAGTTTCCAAAGAACTGGTCAGCCCTTCTAATTTATAGCAAATTCTTTTCTTCACTGTTCTTCAAATGCCTACAGTAACTTTGCAAACTGTTTTAGCCAAGAAATAAGCAATAGAAAATGCAAAATCTGTGTCCTTGCTGTACTCTTAAATATTTCAACAGAATGCAACAACCTTCTTTTTTTTTTTTTCATTTTAGATTAATATTTAAGTTTGGAAGAGGTCTAAGGTGATCTAGAAAGGAACGGGCATCTTAATTACTTTACATTAACGTATGTAAATACTTTCTTGGGTAAGTTGCTTATTATGGCTTATAGACATTTACAACACAAAAATCACTTCCAATAAGAACAGAGAAGTATAAAAACACATTCTTTCTCTGATAAGGATTTTTGAATCATACTGAGGATGTCTTAACCATTAAAAAATTCATCTAGAATCTATAGAAGTCAAGCAAAAAGTTTTTTTAATTGGTTTTCAGGCAGGCCTATATAGTAGTAGACAATGGCTTATTCAGTCCTGCAGAATTTGAGTTTTCCACAACGTAGATGGAAAGGTAAAAGAAAATAATTGTATGAAATTGCATGGACAAATAATTTATATGAAGGTATGATACAATCTTATAATTAACCATGCAGGAGGGGATGCTAAGTAGAAGAACACTTTGGGGAATGGAGAATTTGGTAGGATGGAAGTTGATGAATTGTTGCTCTTCAGTATGTTCTGATTACACTTCCTCATCTTTTCCATATACCACAGTGGTAATAACAGCTAGAATTAGGAATAAAAGGCATACTGTTTCTGGTTCTACTTCCTTACCCTATGAGATCTGCTTTCGTATTTCTTGCCTTATTGTCATCAATGGGACTGAATATTCTGGGCGTTTTTCCACCTTTTCAATCTCCTATTCTGGTGGTCAGGGGTGTATACTGCTCTTAGTCCTCCTCTTGCAAGGCACAAAGTCATATCAGTATTAAATGCATGTTATCGTATAACATGCAATCACTGAATTTGCACGAATATGGTGACTGCCTGGTGGTAGACAAAAAAATTAGGATGAAATGAAGCTGTCTTGGTTTAAAACGGAATGACAATGTGGAGACTAGAGTGGGTTTGGATACCAAAATGTCTTAATCACAGATACGTGCAATTTTATGAATTACACAGCTTCCCTGTTCTGTGGGAGAAATAGCATAATGCAGAGGAAAGTGGATGGTTCCGGCCATCACCATGCATCCCCTGTAGCTACAAGCACCCTTGTTCTCTCAGGCACCTCCAGAGGTCAAAGTGATGGTCCCAAAGCCTGGTACAGTGCTGAGGGGTCCTCCAGGCTCTCTTCCCAAATTAGTCTGGTCGCCAAAGTGTAGAGGCTGGGTGGAAAACATCCAATTTTTATTGTCTTGTTCTTACACTTGGTGGCTAAAATGTGGTGCTCACAATCTGTTCCTCTTGAAGTCTCCACACGTTCACAACTTTCTCAGTGATTGACAGGTTGTTTATGCTGAAGTTATTTCTTTATTCTTATGACTAGACTATTCCCTTATCCTATAGGGTTAACTTAAGGTCATGCTTATTGACCTTAACACTAACATTAACGCTATTGTCAACTAAGCCAAACTTATGTTAATTGCTACAGAAAGAAAGGGAGGAAAGGGGTTCCCTTGGGAAATAATCATCTCTGGTGTGGTGCAAGTGGTATTTGACCATGCTTCTGTCTCCTTACCTCTTTGCGTAAATCACATAGCATCTAGAGCAGGTACGGTATCTTATAGTAGAAAAGCCTCCATATAGAAAAGGAATTCTTAAAT